>NC_142200.1:19559554-19711092 GCF_049639895.1 Pseudopodoces humilis
ATAGATATAGATATAAAGTGTAAAAAAAGTCTGCAAAGACCAAAAAAAAAGCAAATTTAAAATAGGAAGTTATTAGAAGTCATCCTTAAAGAAACTGAAGTTGTATTCAGAAAAGAAGAGAGATAAGAATGAATTTTGGTAGACCAAAATAGTTTTAATAAAATAATCAGTGTAGGCATAAAGCAGGGCATAAACAGGAGACTTCCACAGTCCTTCTCTGAATTAGATATTTTTTGTTCATATTCACAGTGATTAGGAAGGTATTTACTCTAGAATATTCTTTTATGCAGAATAAGCTAGAGGATATACTTTCAACTGATGTTTCAGAAAGAGAAGCTATAAAGTGAGTCAACAAAAAAAAATCAATAATTTCTTTTAATGAAATGATAGTTTGTGTAAATTCACAGTCCAGTCTAAAAATTCTTAACTGTAACACAGTCTTTCATTGAAAAGAAGTATAAAAGTTGGCAAAAATACCAAGATATTTTTAAGGAATTTCAACATTATATCAATTGAAGAATAGACAAATAAGTCTACCATCCACATTGGACAGATTTTTAGAAACTTAAATACACAATAAAATTAGCAAGCATATGAATAAATTATGATAAAATGCAGAGAAGTCAGAATGGCTTTAGTTGAGGGAGTTCACTTCTGTTACATGTATTAGAATTCTTTCAGGTAGTCAGAGAAAGTGAGAAAACGGGATGTATTCCTACTGCTCAATTGGGATTACAGGCTTTTAAAGAATCTCAGCTTCTATGGAATAGGAATAAATTCATCCATGAGAAAACTTAATTAATGAAAGGACAAGAAAAAAACACAGGAACAAATGGTCAGGGCTTTTTTAAGGGAAAGTGTTCACCAGCAAAGCCTCACAGGAGATCAGTCTAGAGATACTCTGTTCACCATACTAATAAATTATCTAGAATAAAAATGAATGAGGTGCAGGAAAGCTTCACACTAAATTAGCAAAAGTAATAGAAAAAAATGCCAGCTGAGAAGTGTTGCAGAATAGTCTCAGACTGAATGGAGAAGTCGACTTAGAAAGACAGATTTAGGTTAGACAGTAAGAAAAGCTATCTGTGGTGAGCATGGTGAAGCAGTGGAATTACCTAAGACTCTGTGGAAGAATCTCATTGGAAATCTATCAAGAGAAGTCAGACATATATCTGTCAAGTTCAGATAATCCATCTCAAGCAGAATCTAAATGGTGTATCAGAATGTTTCATTACAAAGTGAAGCATTCTTCCTAATGCTACCTTTCTAAGGATGTATGCATAATGACTCAAATACCTGTACAAATTGGCTTTTATAATCAGATGGAATTAAGACAGAAATTATTATCTCTCTCTTATTACCTGAACATGACTTAGTTATAAAAAAACCCAGATAAAATAAGTAAAAATACTTAAGGTAACATTTTTAAATTACCTCATTGAAAACCAAGGCATTTGGGACATTTACATAATCTCAGTTACTATTACATTTTTATACTTTTTGTTATTTTATACTTTGTTATTCAAAAACTTCAGTCTATTATTTAAACCTACTTTTCAGTCTTAGGCAAAGAAATACATAACATGGATACTATTGTCTCCTACCTTATTAAAGATAATATTTACCAATTGCATGGTATTTGCAATGAGCATATTACTAGAAAAATTGACTTATGGAAATAAATTATATTAAAAAATACATAAACATTAGAATAATAAAATATTGTACTGTTTAAATATGTATTTTCACAAAAGACTAGCATAATACTTCTTGAATATTGCCATATGTCTTCTACAAGTAGCTGTCAGAATCTGACAAAGATCTGAAAAAAAAAAGATCTTATCAGATCTGAACATTTTATCTAAAATGTTGAGTAAAATTATCTCAGAAGAGTTTTCTGTGATTACATCAGTTGTGCTGAATTTTTTACTCTATCATTCAGCATTTTTAGGAATTCAGATTTCTGGTTTACCACTTGTTATACAATAAACACCAGCATACACAGAACAATATGCTAGTGCACTTAATTATTTTTCAGAAACAAGTTAACATTCGCTTGTGTATGCACATACAAATATTCATAATATGTTTGGATATGTATAATAGATAATAAATATTTAAAAGCACAATATTATATTATATATAATGTTCAAACACTAATTCCACAATAATCTTGTATAGAAGAGCCTAGGCAAGCAGGAAAAAATCAAATCCTTACTCTACTTTGTAATAAGCAAAGTCTCAATATTAGAATCACTAGATTACTAGCTGTACTTCTGTTTCTCAAATAGACTCATCCTCCAGCCAAAGAAATGTACTTGCATGAGTTTGTTAGTCAAAAAATGGTATGTATTAACTTAAAAGCCATAATCACAAATTCATATGCAACTGGAAATTACATGAAATGAGGACAGATATCTTAAAATCCCCTGAAGTAGATATCGTCTCCTTAAAGGAAATCTGTTTCAGTAGTTGTGTGATTTGGATTCATAAGCAATGAATAAGAGACACGGAGTTTAGGAGAAACCTGCTGTTAAACTCTCGTAACTCCATACCTTATTTGACCGCAGAGACACTCTTCCTCCGCAGCGTGCACAGAATTTAGTTTGGCAATACGAACAGTTATGGCCACAGCCGTCAGCAAATTTTGTTTTGTGGCAGATGCCACAGGTTGGGGCATCACCCTTCTGCTCCTGGTGCTGCTGTGATTCTTCTCCCATCTTCTTCACTTGCTCCTTATACATCTCAAACTGCTGATGTAATTTTCTGCAGAAGAGAAGGGATCATTAGTTGTTGTTTACTTTTGCCCACAAATACTTCACAGTTTCTAAACCGCAATCACTTTTACAAAACAGAGAGAAATACTGTAGTAAAGCAAATATATTTAATTTATGATGCTCCAGAAGTGTTACATTCATGATTTATTGCTTTTTCATTATAACTAGACTCTAGGAGGAAGCTCAATATTGATAACATTCAGGTCACAGTCCAGCTGTTACAAAGAAATGGGATTTTGCTTTAGGATGGGACCGGATGTTTGCTACAAATACAACAGCTGGAAACACAGGATAAGCAAGCCAAGAGCCCATGGTACTAAACAATAAACTGGCTAAGAGAAAGAAAAAAAATATCTAATTCATTATTTAAAGTGTACATTAAAGTGCAAATATCTTTTCTTGATCTAGCTTATCTTCATTTATCTAACAATACTGCATAGAATAACGATTCCAAAATGCCTTTTCAATGACTTTTCCATCACTGGGTTTAAAGCCATAGTACGTTACCTCATCTTAACAAGTTATTATAAATCATTTAAGCCATTCATATCATTGGATAGAAACTGTCAGCTCATGTGAAATGTAAAGTAGAAGACAGCCTTAGGTGTAAAATCCAGGAAAAATTGCTAATGATACATACATTTATCATCTATTTCCAGAACTAGAAACAATTGCAGTCAGTGGCCATGAGTGTACAGAACTTAAATATTAATTTGTCATGTTAATTCATCCATATTTCTGAGTCCACAATCATCAAATCTTAATACATAATAATGAGAAGTGTCTTATGGTGACCAAACTTAAAAACACATTTCATAGTCTGTAATGGTAAGGGGTGTTTTTTTCTCAAAAGCCCTATTTCTAAAGGTAAATGATGTGATGGGAAATTTAATTTTCATTGGAGATAGCCATAATATAATTTTGCAGATTCTGAAAAAGTTGGAACAGATGACATTGTATATGATGAGTTTCAAACCCACTGAGAAAAAAAAAAAAAAACTTTGACTTCTCCCTTCCTTTTTTTATCATTGTGATTTTAAGGGGTCTGAACAGCAATATTTAAATTCTTAGCATGGAATTCAACTTGCCTTATTTTGCAATAGAGACTGTAAATTTTAGTAAATTAAAAGTTATTGATCTAATTTAGGCAGATTTTTTAGTTCCTTGAATAAGTTCATGCAAAACCCAAAAAATTAAGCAATTTTTATGAAACATGAAAAAGGTAACATGAGACAAAAAAAAAAAGAATTGCAAAAGGCATTTATTTTTCCTTAGAATTATTCTTCTTGAGAATCTCGAGATTAACTTAATAAAAACCACACACGAATCATATGATAGAACAAAAAATAATCTCCTAGAAAACAACTAAATCCAGGAGACCAACTTCCTTAAGCATAAATATATCCTGTATAAAGATCACATATAAATTAATGATGCAAAACTATTTCATCAGAATTTTCAGAGGGACCTACCAAAACAAGTATTGCACAAGTTAACTTTTAACTCAACAAGTTATTTACCATGGATATTCACACACGTGGCAAGAATTGTTTGGATTTACTTTGTTTTTCAGGAAAACTCCCCTAAGAATGTACTTTACATTAAACCACAGAGGAATTGTAGGAACAGGCAGGCAGCTCCCTCTCGAGCAGGGAAGACAGGAGGCTGGAGTCATGCCTCTCCTCTGCACTGACCCTTTCCCAGGAGGAGGGAAACAGGGTTACATTTCCTTGTGTGACATTTTTCTGTGAACCTGCTGTTGTCACTTCAGTACCAATCCTGAGTCCACAGGCTGTCCTCAGGCCCAGCAGTGTGCACTCCCAAGAGCAGTGGCTCCTTTTCCCTCACTTCCATCCCTTTCCCACCTACAGCAGAGCAGGGAGAGGGTCTCGTCTGAGACCTCTGCGGAAGGGATGGGACAGTTGGCATTGCCCTAGAAACCATTTGGGCAGTCAGGAATAAGGGGCTTCCTCTGCCTTCTCTCTACTTCAAAAGAGCTCACTGAGTCCTCTGTTGAATGGGGCAGGACTAATCAGTTACTAATCAGTTACTAATCAGTTACTAATCAGCAAGAGCTGAATGAAGTTGGAAAAAAAATTTTTGAAGTCTGGAAACCTGGCACATTTCAGTGTTTTACACTGACAACACTATATAATTGGTAGTTGGTAGTCTGGCCTCTTTCCATCAATAACACATGTAATCTCTGAGACCTTGCCTGCCTTTTAATTTTGCTTAACATTGCATTCTTCATTTAAAGCACATTATCTATGCTGAACTCCAAGTTTATTTTTAGGTTGCATTCAGTTTTGTGGCTTCCTTATAATCTACAGCCTTTGTTTGTATGATTACTTGCTTACCAGTCTCACTGATGCATAAAAAGCAGAAGGCTTTTGCCAAATCTTAAGCCTCATGTACTGAAATAATTTCACTTGTGTTTCCTCTTGGGCACAAGAATCTATGTAAAGGTCATAAATTTTCCTTTAAAGAATAAACTTTTCAAGGTTATACAGAGTAGTTTTCCAAAATCCTTGTTCTAGTATGAAACAACATCATCTGCCAAAATTGTTCATTATTACATCTTTTTGTGTTTTGAGAAAAATATTGCCTGTATTGATAGCTGTCAGAAAAAATTAAGCAAAGACAAGAATCTATTAAATATTAAGTTAGGCACAAAATGTGTTCTATTAACTAAGCAGATCCACCTGAAATGAATATGCACACTCGAAACAAAATACAGAATATTCATTTTAGGAATTTCATTTAAAAGTATTAGATCTATTTTGTAGATAAATAATTATTTTTTTATCCTCTTGATTGCCCAGGTTTAAGCCAAAATTTAAGATAAAAACACACAGCAATAATTAGGTGTTTAGAATAGCACAGTATCTGAACCACATCTAGCAAAAACCATATAATGTATACTTTTCAGAAAATATAATGCAAAATAAAATTCCATTTTGTTCAAGCTGTCTGCAGTCATCTTTCTACTGAGAGCATTGCTGCCTGAGGGGCTCAGGAGTTCACCTACTAGGGAAATTAAAGTAATCATTACCAAGGCAAACTCCAGAGCCTGAAACCAAACTCAAGTATCCCAAGACTACAATTTCCAGTCCCTATATCCAGTGAGTTGCTCTGTTAATGCAAGAGGTCAAAAGCCGTCCATGATTCATAGAATAGTTTAGGTTGGAATACACTTTAAGATCATCGAGTCCAACTGTTAACCCAGCACTGCCAAGTTCACTGCTGAACTATGTCCCCAAATGCCACATCCACATGTCTTTTAAATACCTCCAGGTATTTAAACTCAAAACACTTCCCTGAACAGCCTGTTCCAATGTTTAAAAACCCTTTCTATGAAGAATTTTTTCTTAATATCCAATCTAAACCTCCCCTGGTGCAACTAGAGGCCGTTTCATCTCATGCAATCACTTGTTACCTGAGAGCTTGACCCACACATGGCTGCACCCTCCTTTCTGGCACTTATAGAGAGCAATAAGGTCACCCCTGAGCTTCTTTTTCTCCAGGCTAAACAACCCCAGCTCCCTCTGCTGCTCCTTATGGGACTCAAGACTCTTCACCAAAATTGTTGCCCTTCTGTGGACACACTTCAGCACCTCAATGCCTTTCTAGGAGTGAAACAATGGTTCCATACAAGAGTTGTATTTCAGGCCAAAATTTTATCCACAATGAAAAGCTTTATTTTCAGACGTGATAGGAACTATGTTGTTGTTGTTGTTGGTTTTTTTGTAAATCCAGGCAATTATATTAAATCATAATTAACAGCTCATTTAAGTAGAAAATTAAGCAATGCATATCCATAACCCTTGAATATGTGTATTTTGGCAGCAGCCTCTATAGCACATGCCATCTACCTGTACTGAGATGAAGTCTCACTCCTTTACTACATTTGTTTCAAAAATACAAGTATGTACTTTAACAACTGCTATAAATTTTAAAGGGAGAAGTTGCAATGAGTTTACACAAACACCTAATGATAATGAAAATTTAGACTGGGAAACTGGTAATTAAGTTCTGCTCTGGTGAGAATTACTTCCTTGAATCATACTTTTATCAGCTGCAAGTTACAGTGTTGAAATTCACAAGGTTTATATGACTACACAAGCCTTTTTTATAAAAAAACAACATATCCAAGATAACTTCATAGAGGACTTCTCAGTGTGAAAAGCAGCTGTTTTTAAGAACTTGGATTTCTCTGCCAGTGTCAAGAAATAATTTCTATTGGAATACTTGCTTTGTTCTGGAACAAAGTTAATTTAATTCTGCTTTTCCTGATTGCCCACACCTTTCCAGAAATGAAAAATTCAATATCAGTCAAAAAGCAAACTGTGAATCTCTCCTGATCCATGCCAAAGGCAAGTAAGAAAAGTTGACATTTTATTATATTTATTATTATATTATATTGACATTTTATTATTGTACAGAAGTTTTAATTTTCTCCTCCCCTTCAGAAATGTCCCTAAAACTTTCAGCATCTTACCAAAACTAAAAAAAAAATTACTGACAAGAAGTTCTGAAACTATACCTGCCTCCCTAAAGTTCATATAAATGTTTCTGGAATTTCTAAATCTGCTTAAAATATACCATTAGAAGGAGAACTGTTAAGAAAGAATCCAGGATGTTTAGGCTAGATATGTGTGTAGAAGCTGCTTTTCATTTCCTGGCTACACTTCTCTCAAAGTTTTATTACAGATGTAGCACTTGCCTCATTTCATATTCCCAGGCACAGTGCACGGATGTGGCTTTAAACCAGGCTTTGAAAAGGGTTTGTTCACTTTCAGTTCTGCCAAGTCCATTCATTTAACAATTTTTCTGCTGGTGGCAGTGACTGTCTGGTAGCATACAACATTCTTCCCTGTACTGTACACTTGAAGTTCCTGCTTTTACAGTAGTGCCAGCTGACCTGCCACTGAGTACATCCACTTCTAAATAGATACTACTCTTGTACAGATAGACCCATGTGTTAGTAGAGGTTGGGAAAGAGCAGGCTGAACAGCAGTTCTGCTGATAAGAACCCCTGAAAAACAGAGTGGAAACCAGGCAATGAGCCAGTGGTGTGTGTGCTTGCATTACAAATTGGACAAATTACATATGGGTCCACATTAGCAAGAGTATAAGCAGCAGATTAAGGGTTATTTATTCCCTTTGACTGGCACTGACAAGGCTGCACCTGGACTATTGTGCTCAGGTTGGTGGCTGCCTGCTATTGATGGATGTGAACAAATTGGACATGTTTGACAAGTCCAGTTTGTCAACAAAAAAGAAAATGATCGTGTCTTTGCTCAATCCAGTGAAGAGGAATGGACTAAGGAGTGATTTAACACCTGGCTGAAACTAGCTATCTAATCTAAACATTCCCTGAAAAATTACAGAGTCAAATTCTTCCTGGTAGTCAAAAATCCAAATCAAGCAGCAAAAGGCACTAAAATGGCACTTTGTGAGGGGGTTCAGGCTGGGCATTAGAAGAAGTCTGTCCCAAGACACTATAGGATCACTATGCTTGGAGGTTTTCAAAACTTGCCCAGGTAGAGCTCTAGTTGCCTTAACTGAGTCTTGGCAATAACCATGCTTTGAGCAGGAGGTCAGTTCAGAGACTCTCTCCAAAGAACATTCCTGTTGTTACATAATTGGCAAGGGCTTTATGTAATCAGACAAGAGATATGAAGTATAAACCCAGGCAGAATCATAAGGATAAATATTCAACAAGAACTATTTGGCTTAGCAGTGTTGAAAAAAAAAAAAGTGCCCACTTTTTCTAACAGAAAAAACCCAGCTCTTTATGTTTTTCATAAACTACTGTGAGACTAGCTCTCTCAAAATCTGACCAATGAACATTTGCTTTTAACTCTGTGTAATGCAATGGGCAGAAAAACCTTGAGTTTATGCTTTAATATGAATGTGTAGGCAGTAAAATACGGGAAGAAAAAAAAAAAAAAAAAACTAATGTTCAGCAATGTAAATTTTCTTAATTGAAAAATAATGATTTTGCCAGTATTCAACAGAAATGAGAAAGGGCATCACACAGAACTCCTCTTCAGAAGACCATGATTCTGCTTTAAGTCTACCAGATTAAAAAAATTATTAGGCAACCAAAGACTCAAATCTAACTTCAAAGAAAAATCTCACATCCAATTCTATTTGAAACTAATGGCTTATCATGTCCAGGCTGATAATGCTACTAGAGTATTGAAACCTTTCACAATTCTGTTTTCAGCTTCCATATCAGTGAAAATGAAATATTATCAGAAAGTAGATGTCAGCAGAGATCTCTACAAACATTCGCTCAATTCACAGCACTTTAACTTTCTTTCTGTCAAGATCTCCACTGTCTCGTTGGAATTGTATTATTTCTGTCTGATCTCCTCAAATAAAAATGAACTATTCTCTACTGTCAGTAGGCTTAACTTCAGGGGCACCTATCTAAGTGGAATGTCTAAGCTTAGACTTTAGATTGAGGAAAATACATTCAGAGAGTGCAAATTGAAAGGGCTTAAAAAATAAAACTGTTGAGTAAAAATGCTACTTTTTAACCTAGGCACTGGAATTTACAATAAGTATGAGAAATCTAAGATACTGAAAAGAGCTAGTCAGAGATGCTTACTTTGATTCCTGCTGAAAGTACCAGTTTTAGCTAAACTTTCACAAACTTTTTCTTTTAAAACAGAAAGATACCATAAAATCCCATTCATCTGAATTTCTACCTGCCCCGAGTCCAAGCAATCTATGCAGAAACAATAGCTCCCATGCTAATCTCAGAAGTGTGCATAGTCTCTCCCATGAGTTGTATTTGGCATAAATAATCTGATTTTTATCTGTTCAAGCAAATATAGTAGCAGAAAATTAACTCCACAGTATTTTTTTCAAGTGAGAAATTCATTTTTCCCACTTTAAAAGTTAATAATTAGGTTTTTCCTAGCATTTTCAGTATTTTGTTTAGAAAAAGTAGGTTAAATATAAGCCATATAATGACAGTTACAGCCCAAATCAGCAGTGTCAAATACTGAGATATTTCACCGTGACTTTTTTTCTTAACATAGAGTAAATCTTCCTGAAAATGTCAGCAGAAACAAATCTACTATGGTTTAAGTTGGTTTACAGGTGGAACTACCTAGGAAAAAAACCATGATTTTCATGTTTCCTAATCTCTAACCTATTATGGAATATGTACTTTAATTATTCTGTGATATTCATTAACATGAAACAGACACAGAAGAATAGTGATGTAATTTAAAGCACAGAACATCTTTAAAGTGCCTACAGAATTGACTAGCCAGAGAATAATGAGGCCCTAAACATGGTAAAAGATTTATTTACTTACAAAAGAAATAACTTTTTTCACACTAAGAAAAATATTACCTGCCTCTCATTCAGTGAAATATTTATTTATCAATATAATACTTTGAATTTAAAAAAATAAAATTAAAAAAAAAAAAAAAATCCCACAAGATGGCCAAAATCTGGATCCTAGGTAAAAAAGGCAAAGATAGAGTTAAAATAAGTTCACACACGGGGAACATTATGTCTTTGGATAGTTTCCCTTAAAAAATACTGTAAAATTCATCTATTTTTAGTCTAATAGCATATATATATATATATTCTAAATCTGAGTGAATTACACTGACTGTGCCTGAAATGCTGAAGAGAAGAAAAAGAGCTATGAGAAGGGAAAGAAAGGACTGTGGCTGCTAAATGATCTTGCTGGTTTTTACCAGTGCTGCTGCTCACTTATAATTCAAGTGGGAAAAGCCAACTATATCAGAGCTAATGAGCACCCAAACTACCAAATCTCTGGTTCAGTCTCTTTTCCATGCAAGGGAGCAGGGTAAAGATGTCCTGTTATGACCTAACATCATTTGCTTCATGCTGGAGAATTCTCTGCTGGTGGGATGCTCATAACAGGCTATTCTTAGAAGTAAAATACATGGCCAATATTATGTCTTCAAGTTGGCCTGGCTCCATTCTCTCTTTTCCCCACTTACTAGGGCTTTCTGCAAAGGCTTACAGGTCACACTGCATCACATTTTGTTCACAGCTTATTTGACCTCCTCACAAAATAGAAAACATTCTCCCATTGCACTTTTCCTGACATCAGAATGAATCAATTAATTTGGTA
Organism: Pseudopodoces humilis; assembly: GCF_049639895.1. NCBI lineage: Eukaryota > Metazoa > Chordata > Aves > Passeriformes > Paridae > Pseudopodoces > Pseudopodoces humilis. The sequence continues at coordinate 19,570,463 of NC_142200.1, forward strand.
TGACCCTAAATAAAATTTTAACTTCAGATGAAGTCATGTCAATGACTCTAGTTTGACATAATACATTCAGAAACTCAGTTTAATAAATAAATAAATAAATAAATAAATAAATAAATAAAACAAGAAAGAATGTGGGGGAAAAAAAAGCCCCAGCACTTTTAATAAATGAGGATATGACTCTGTAAATGAATCAACAGAAAACACACCAGCTAGACAAAAAGCCTACCTGGAACAGACAGGATTACCTTACCTACTTTTTTTTCTCTTTATAATGCTCAGTATTGAATAAAACTGCAGCCTCTGTTTATTAACTTTGTTTATCAGCAGCAGAGAAACTGCTCTTTGTTAACAGGGGAGCAGGGAACAATAGCCAAGTACAATGGTCCTGTGAACACAAGAAGTGAACGTGAAGATGAACATATGGACTGAAAAGGACAGACACAATTAATGTTATCATATTTCTGTGTGGGTTTAATGATATCAAGATAAAGCCAGACAAGATGCATAAAAAGGAAAAGGGAAGTAGATAGCTCTTGGCTGTACCTCTTATTTCCAGTTTTTCTCAGACCAACAAAGAGATACTTGCTTCTACCTTTTCCTCAGCAGTTCAAATTGATTGCAAGATTAAATTGAGAAGTGGCATCTTTCTAATTCTTTCTTGTTTGATAAAATTCGTCTTTCACTACATTTTTTTATTCTACTTTTAAAATCTGTAATAGACATAAAGCTAGAAAGTCACAACTAAGTTTTAAACCGACACAATATAGTAAAACAAACAATTTATCAGTATCTTTTCCAACACTTCTTTGGCGATAATATGAAATATGGGCATTTAAAATTAAAGACAATAGCACATTGCTCCAAAAGTTTAATGGCCAAATCATTCAGGCAAAGCTCCCTAATTTCTCCATAGCTAATAGTTATGAGGCCTGTAAATAAGTAAGGTTACTTCATAAGTCCATACAGAAACTACTTTACACCTTTGAATATTTTCACACCACTCTGTTTTATTTCAGTGTAATTGAGAAGGTTCTAATTATTCTTTTCTGGATCTTCTATGCCACAACAGAAGTTTCCACAACTTTCATGAAAATATTATGGTGATTATAGTGGAGGATTTTTCCTCATTCTCTATAGCTGCTCAAGCAGTTAAAAAAATATTAGGAAATAGTTTCTTAAACCATTATGAGTCTGTCTATTCCTACCATGTTTTTCTCATTTGACTCTCAAATAAACATTCTTAGTTACATTTTTAATTCTTTCTCCATAAAAAAAAACATCATTTTTCCTCTAATAGATTTTGTCATCTAATTCTTTACCTTCTCTAGCTGTATTGGAAGTATCAATGTGACTCTGACTTTAATGTTTAAGCCTCAAGAGGGTAAGCTAAATCCATACTCTTACACACAACAGTGGTAGTTTTCCTTCTCCTCCTTACCCTAGTGACAGGACTAACACTTTCCAGGTAATTTTTGGTCTCATTTAAAGTAAGATGTGTGCCAGTTGTAATTGAAAAAGTGCCTGACTCTCCAAGGAAACTCTCCAAGTTCATTCCACAACTGCATTCATGCAGTTAAAAATGTTTTATCTCCAGTTCCATGGCCTCATCCCTGTGTTTGCAATCCACACTGTCCCAAAGGAGCTGCTTGGATAAAGTGCTGAAGCTGTAAAAACTGAACCTCAGCTGACAGTGAAGATCAGGAAGAAGCAGTTGAACTTACAGCAAAAGTAGGCTACCAGAAACTGTAAAAATTACAGATAATTATGGTCAATTTTTTAACTAACTCATTACAAAAAAAAAATTTAAAAAAAAATTAAAACTTAAAAAAATATGTAAGCAGTCAATCTGCATGTTTTACATATCCAGATACCTTCAACTTCACTTAAATAATTTCTGCCAACTCTGATAGGAAAAAAACAATTTTCTCAAAGACAACTGTGCTTCAAATTTGGAAACATAGTCATAGTGACAGAAGGAAAGTTTTAGAACTCTCTTGTTTAAGGGTAACGATGCAACATGAGCTCAAGCTTTACTGAATATCAGAAAGGACACCATAAGAGACACCTTGCAACAGGTGATACAATTTGAATCTTCAGCTCTACTGATGCCATAATATTATCATGTACTACTTCTGCTAAGCACTTTGGACCATCGAAAGTGGAGTTCTCAGAAACTGCATAGGAATAGTGAACCTTTCTTTCTGCATTCAGTCTCATACTGATGACAATGAGCATTCATCCTTAATTTCTATGAGAGAAGATACAATGGACAGGGAAGGTCTGTAGCTTGCATATTGCTGTAAAATAATCACATCAGGCACAGCATTATACACATCCAGAATCATGACACTTGCAACTATCACTACTTGCAGTTGTCTATCTATTAGAAAATTCCAACCAGAAACCAAAATGTCTCTAGAACTCTAAGTCAATCAACCACAAAAGATCCCCAGGTGAAAAAAAGAAATAAGAAGTAGAAAGGGTCAGAGTTCCTTGCTGAACAGAAAGGAAATAACATCTCATGTCTTCTTTTTTAATTTTTTTAACAGGAAAGTACTTTATTATCTAGAATTAGGATTCTTTTGCAGCTATTGCAGCACCCTCAGTCTGTATGAGCTTTATGCAAAACTCAGGACTCCTACTGGGATATTTTCCATACACAGCTGAGACAGGATTTACACAAACTTTCATACCCTATACAAAAATTCTCACCTGAAATCTAAACTCCTAGAAATACACTTGGCTCCCATAAAAGTTTCCATAAAAGTCTATTTGTATCCTATGATTCTACTTTTTGTATCTATGCTGATAAAAACATGCTGATTTTTTATTAGTTAGATGTTTTTTCCTGATTCACTTGAATGCTGTTTTGAAGGAGAAATATTACAATGTAAAAACATTAAAAATCTAGTTTCCCCTTGATTATCTCTACATTTTTGCAGATACTGCTTATTTTAGGAATTCTATTAAATATCAGTTTTAAGGAATGTGAGGCACATTTATAAACACTTTAATTACTAGAAGTTATTTTTTATGCAGCCTTAATATAATAAGTCTACAAATTACTGTTCTATCTAAATTATTCACTCAGAAGAAGTTTCACAGCTTATCTTGTATTTTACTTGTTTTCAAAAATGACACTTCTATTAACTTCATTTTAAATTTCCTTTTAAAGGGATACAATATTTACCAAATTGGGGGGGGGGGGGGGGGGGGTGCTAATTCAGTTCTTGGCAATTAAGCACATTGAAACATTATTGCATTTATAAAGGGCATCTCCAGCAGAGATAGTATTTCTCAAAGTCACTCGGGTTACTTTTTTTGCATCATCTGTTGACTTAAAATAGGAAGCAATTCACTACACACCTGTAGTTTCAGAAATGTCCAAAATAACTAAGGTACTGTGACAAACATTTTTATCCTTGCTATGAAAGGAAAAATTACATTTTCATTGGACAATTACACACATAGCCAAAATAAACACACGCTAAATAATAGGTCAGACTGTCTCGGCTCCGAAATGTTACACCTCCTGACATTGCAGTATCATGATTAGAATGAGTTCATTCCACATTGTTTACAACATTCATGAGCATTTTTAATTATTAAGTAGCCCCTATCTTTTTACTTCTGTGATAGGAGTGTTCCTATCTTGATGATTTTCCTTTTCTAACAAACAGGAAATAAATGTGAGCAATGCTGGGAAAGCGAGCCTAAGCAAGTCTTGGTTGTGCTCAGCACATAGCTGTCTCAACTTCACCCAAGCAAATCACACCAACATGTTTGATGCTGAATAATCAGCACCAGAAGTGGTGTTTGCAATTATTTCTGATGCATCTTGGTTTTGACTGTGTCAGTATTCTTACTGTAAAAGTAGCACCAGTGAAGCCACATTGCTACCAGCGCTTCAGGGGGAAAGCCTGTTGAAGCAGTTTGCCAGTTCTCAGAAGACTTATCTTCCATACTGCTCACATTTTTAAAGTAACAGGAAGTAAGGCCAAAACAAATTACTTTCATCATGCTCATACAATTTTTTTTTTAATGAGGAAGGAGCTCAGAGAGACAGACGTTCTCACCTGTAGGAGGGTCTTCTTTAAGTGCATGAACAAGGTGTGTAATGATTTTCCCCACACTAATTATATCTAAATCCACACCTCCATACCTTCCCTTTACTGAGAAAGTGCACTGAACTCAAACTTTGCTTCCCAGAAATAAAATATGTCAATTTAGGTTGCAACAGTATTTCTTCATTTAAGATTAAAAGTATTTGATAAAAAGTATTTGGTAAAATATAAGAAATTTGTGCATCAAAAACTGTATAAATAATAGTTAATCTGATACTATTTCTGACAGACAATGCTTGAGTTTTCCAAGTAAGTGTAGTTATACAAAATCACCCCAATCAGTGTCAGAGAGAAGATCAGAATTTAATCCTATATTGAAATCCTTTAACCTCTTAATTAAAGCCTATTAATTAACCATTAAGAGCTCAGAGTTACTGGGTATACATGAGGGTTGGAAGAGAATGAAGTCAGGCCACCAGCTGGCCTGCGGCCATGACCCCACAGAGTGAAGGAAGCAGCAGCAGCGGGCCCCAGGAGCTGCCACAGGGAGAAGGGGCACTGACAGCTCTGTGAATATCTGTTTTCCTGAAAAGCTTGAATACTGTGGCAAATAAACAGATTTTACTCACATTTGTTTTAGCACAATTGCACTTAAACAAGAAGAGTAAGTCTTAGTTCTGCTCCTCAGCAAGCACTTATTCTCCTGCATTGTAGTTCTTATGTTCATGCATTTTATTTTTTTATTATTGATCAGGGCACATAGATTACTACATTGTTATGCCATCATGTAAATTGCTCAGAGGCTTTTTTTCTTATTTTTTTTATTTTATTAAATAATAAGGCCTAACCCTAAGTGGGTTCAGAGCAAATCGAACTTGGCAGACTCTGGCAGAAGGAAAGCCTTACTTTATAATGTGGTTTTCCTTTTACTCTTTCTCACAGAGGTACCCTCAACTGCCATGACTTTGTAAAAAAAACTACTATCCTAATCACAGACATTGCAGAATACAATTTTGGGAAAAAAATAATATTTCTTATCCTCCCTACTGCAGAATGCTGTCAATTCCACCTTTATAAAATAAGCCGTATTCAAAAGCAAATGCCATTGTTATTTTGTATGTCTTTTGTATCCAGGACTGATCAGGCATCACTATTCACAGATGACACAATATCAATACTGACATATTTCCTGTTCTTTCTGTTATTATAACTAAACAGCTACAACAGGATCTTTGTAACAGTCAGTTTCCAACATTGGAAGCAAAAGCTTTCTTTAAATATGGACTCCCAAAGAAGCAGCTTATTTTATCTACATCTTACTTTGATCTTTCCCTGGCCTCTAAAGGTAGAGTCAAAAGAGAGGCAAAGGCATGGCTGCGATATCACAGCCAATACCTGAACAAATCACTAGAGGATATCAAGTTGTGATCCTAGGATTATCCCAACTCATCAGTGTTACATGTCTAAGCAAAGAAAGAATATTCATTTAGTGTACATAGGTAATTAGTATTGTAACAGCTAGGAAATGGAAAATGTACACAATAGAGTCCCACATCCAAGAGCTAATCTTTTCAAGATAGTTTCCAACAGAACACATACCATAATATTTTCTTAAGAAATTCAATATAGATACTGTAAAGAGAAGAAGGTGCAGCAACATCACTAGATATGATGAAATACGAATACAGCATGCTTGCTACTTTAAATTCACATTTAATCTTGAAACAGACAACATGCTGCTGTTTCTGAAGTTACCTGTTAATCAGATTTTTGTCATACAAATCTTAGTGGGTTTCACACTGTTGGTGAACACTGCAGTAGAAACAATAAAACTAGTTTAGTTCTTAGGCACATAACTGAGAGAAGGGGGTGTCCACAACTCCTCCAAAACCATTTTCTGACACAGTATGCATACATGGATAAAGTATGCCTGAGAATAGAGGCCTGTGTTCCTGCTGACAAAATCCAAGTTCTCTCTGCTTAATATCCTCACACTGAAACAAGAAACTCCATTCCCTCCAATAAACCTGCCCTTACTAATCAACTGTTAAAACAGAGAATACATAAATGGATGCAAAACTTCCTAAAGGATGAGTAAAAGGTAGAAACATGTAGAAAGAGTAACTTGTGTTACTGACCAGCTTTCAAATTTTGGAGTAATTGAATTATGTTAGTGACAAATCCAAATTCCGGATAGGCCTCAGTAAAAACTGGATTTTTGTTTCTGTGACAGTGCCCCTTTTTTTTTTTTTTTTTTTTGCTCTGTGAGAATCTTCACCGTCTGTTAATGTTATTCATAGATGAGACTTTGTACCCAGTAGTATTCCTCCTCACCCCAGGCTTCTGATCAACTCACTCTGGCACCATCTGTCTGTGTTTGTTCCGGGTCCAAGATACTCCAGGAGCCACATCACTATGAATTTACTTCAACTTTCTTTCTATACAGAACATAATCAGAAAAACATCTTTTGGAAGAGATAAGTAAATTTCCTATTTTTTTTAAATCAATATTACTTCTACTATCATCACAGAAAGTACCCATGAGTGCACAAGTAAAAGCAAATGGGAATGAGGATGTTGATCTGCAAATTAGAAGAGCTGATGGAAGGTTCCATGATATAAATATTCTGTGGACTGGCCCCATCTTGGCGCATACATGAATGTTCTGACTATCTGTCCAATTGTCCTCAAATCCCTAAAACAAGAACTAAAGTGAAGACTACCCCACATAACAAAAATCTACTGGTGCTACAAGACAATTGTCTCATCTAGTATGTCTTCCGTTAGCAAACATGGCAGAGCTCCACATCCTGCAATCAGCTTTATAAATCAGTCTAATCCTTTCCTGACTTAAATAAGGGAGAATGAATAAAAACTTTCTTCCTCTAGCCTTGCTGCCCCCCAACAACTCTTCAATTAAGGAATGAACATTTAATTATATTTTGTATAATTAACTGAGAAAATACTACAACTGTTCCTTATCAAAGCAATAAAACAAGACAACAGTGATAATAACACTTTACTCACCTTCACTCTGAAAATTGTATCACAATCAACCACTGCAAATACATCAAAATAAAAGTACACAACTGAGAGAATAAACTCTCCCAAATACAAACACAGCATTAACTCATAGCTATCAATTAAACAGGTTGTTGAAAGAAGTTGGGAGTTTAAAAGCATGTAACCAACATTACTGAACTTTCATCTGAAAAGCTCTGCAGCTGGGAAGCCTAATTTTATTTTCAGCGAGCCTAATTGTGTTTCCTGACTCCAGGGGACAGGAATTCCCCAGATGCTCTTGACTGACGGGTCTGGTTCTGCTTTCAACCTGCAAGTGAGCAAAAATACTCACTGCTATGTGAAACTTAGTATAAAAACCATCACTGTTTCCACTGGTATCATTAGCAGCTGGAAGTGCCAATACTGGCATTCAGCACTGCCCAGAGCTGAGTCATTTGCAGAAGTCATTCCAGAGGTACAAATGACTCTCAGTATCTGCATTCAGTAACAAACCTTAAGATGTATGGCTTATACCACACAGGTAGCCTTTGTCAAGTACCATATTCAGTACAAAAAAACCCAATAGATTTTTGTTAAAAAAAAAAAAAAAGTTAAAAGGTATCCACCAGATCGATTTCTAGAGTTACTGGCATTAACCGTTTCAGAATTTGCTTCCTGGTTCTGAAATTTGGCATTGATTCGTGGATCTAATTGTTGATTTTCCAAGAATTCAATCCAACATCTTGAGCGTATTTATGCAGTTACGGTGTTATAATTGATTCAACCATGATCACTGAATCTCTCCTCTTTCCTGAATATTTATTCAACATTTTTCATTATGCTCTTATCTTGGTATCTCTACCTGCGTTGCAAAATAAAAATATTTAGAATATTTTTTTAATATCAAATTACTGTTCATTAAAACTATGCTTTGAAAGCCTTTTTTATTGCACCAATCACTACTGATTTAAGAAGCCTGATGTATCTGATACAAACAGTTAAAAGCCATCAGTAAAGCCACCTTAATTGTTTCAGAATGTTATTTTTACTACTAAATAAACTTTGATACATCTCTGACTTCAAATTCTTCATCAGCTGTCCTCCCAATTCATCCAATAATTTAAAAACTTCTTCTAGTTATTTCCAGAAATTTTTCAATCACTCAGTAGCATGTACAGCAGAAGAAATGAAGGTCTTTTTTCATGTTTTCTTACTAACAGTTTATATGGAAACAAAACAAAACAAAACAAAACTGGGATTACTCTGGGATAAAGATACTGGACTTGAAAAACTATACAAGTTAGCACCTGTACATTAGTCATAGCCTTACTCATTTGTGATACCTCAGTAATCCCAATATCCTGGGAAGTTATTCCTCTTTGGTAAAAGCCATGCTGAGTTTTCCCACGTAAAATGTTGACAGAATGAAACAGATAGAAAGAAGGTGACAAGGAGAAATATCCTGAGGAGAGGTACCAAAGGACTGTTTTGATCTACAGTCATGCAAAAGATTTAGAGAATCATCCCTGGAGAAAGCAGCTCTTAGCCTATAATACCAGGTGAGCCTAATTACAAGCACTGAACACACCAGAAAGCCCAAGTCAGCAGTTTTCATATAAAAACAGAAGCTGGAATGCCGAAACAAGCCCAAGTCAACCATAATTATTTTTCCTAAGTGATGAAAACAGACACTCATAACTCTGTTGTCTTGTGTGAGTGCACCCTGAAAATACACTTTACATTTACAGTACTTCGAGGGTGGCTGCATGACTCACAGAAGCATGGCTTCAGGGAAGATAGAGATCAGTTCCATTAAAGTCTTACTAGTTCCAACATCCTTTGATTTTATGATTCTGACTTCTAAGCTTACTATTTTCTCTTTGAAAACTCAGCCAAAAAGAACACTAACCTATAAGCATCTATTTTGACATATTTTTAAACTAGATAATACAGAAAAATGTGTTGATCTCTTCTTCAAATCCAGTAGTATTAACTTAAATTTAAAATGTTTAGAATACAGAAAATACTGACAAAAATGACAAGTACCCATGGTGAGGAAAACTGAAACAGAGTGGAGCAGCCCAGAGAGCCAAAATAAAATACACTGGGAACTTGCCAAAGAGAGATAAGAAAATCTTTAAACTAGGAAAACCAAAGTCTTGAGTTTGAAGAAGATGGTCTACGAAAATTTTTGTGTTATTAAAAGGAATTGTCTCAACTAACAGGAGCCCAGAAATCACATACACCAAGCACAGCCTGGCTGCACATTCTGGTTTTCTATGTTAGGTTTCAGACTAGGACTCTGTGCAGGAAGGCTGTAGAATTGCTGAACTCCCAAGCCTCCCTTCAAGCACCCTAACTGCTGTTCTGCAGCATAAAGTTTTTGTTCTGGGCTTATATTCTTAATGGGAATATTAATTCAAAATGAAAAATTACCAGAGGACAAATAATGACATAAAGTATGCCATGCAAAGGGATTCAGATAATATAAACCACGTGGAAGTTCAGATTTTGGTATTTGTTATGTTCACAATGAGAATCGTGAACCTGACCACAATTCTTCAGTGTAATATCACACATATATTTTTTATTTTATATCCAAATATGAGAAGACAATTGTTCCCTGCTTGAAGAGAAAGGCAAATGTATTTAAAAAGCTGATAAAATTTTCTATCAACCTAACAAAATGTAAGAATCAGAAAATATTATCTTTTTCTTTTCTTTTGCTTAGTCTCTGCCAAGTCATCTCCATCAATTTGACTAAGAGATTATTTTATCAAAATAGAAACGCTATAAGAAAGCTAAGAATATGTTGCTTATTTCAATTTTTCCTTGGTTAAAAGAAAAAAAAAAACACAGTTATTAAAAAGTTACTTCCACAAACTTGAATTTCCATCAAATTGACATGAATAAAAACTTATGTACCATGAATGGTTGAAAATTTATAGATAATCCATTAAAAAAACCTCTATATATTGTAGCAGCTGTGGGTGTACTGAATAGTCACTTTTAAATAAAAAAAAAATAAATTCTACAATGTAAATCTATATTTTCAAGAATTAATAATTACCTGCATTTATTTTTTTCATATTTTTACTATAGTTTAGTCAGAGTGCCTCAGCAATAAAAGCCACTCCTATGCCAGTTTAGTCCCTGACAAACTAGGAAAAAAAAAGATTCAGATTTCATTTAACAAGTCAACACCATCTTATGCCACTTCTTGGTATAATCTGACAAGGAAATAGCAATATTGCATGTAAAATAGGGGTCACATCACTTCCACTCACAGAATATAACATGCCCAGTCATTTTAAGGAGAATGACGTTAATTTATCATCAATAATGTAGAGCCAGTAGAGTGCAGCAGCTGGGGCCCGATCTTCTCTAGAAGTTTTGACCTTCCTAATAACAAGACTTGATAAATCATAAATTGATGCATGATCTTTATCATCAATTCTTCACAGAATGAAATGCACAATTCTTCTTCGGAAAATGAAAATTAAAGCATTCATTAGAGCATTCATAGCCTCTACATTTTGCAAGAATACCTTTTGCCTCTTTCCTAAATGTTCCATTGGAAACTGAGGTCGCTGATTCAGCTGCAGGCTTAACATGGTTTCCTCTTTTTATAAGAGTATCGCTTCTGTCTTGTTTAAGTTAAGCTTAAGCCAGCATTTTCTAAATCTATTTGCTTATCTCATTCAGACAACCTGTCATCCCTCCAGGGGTACTGTCTATTTCTTTTTGAAAGCAGTTCAAATCAGGATGTTGTCAGCATATTAGTAGTGTCACAGCCTGTGACATTCACAAACCCTGAGAAATCGCAAAAATTAGAGCAAAAATACTTCCCACAAAGCTTTTAGGAGTAGTCCTGCGTTAATGTATTGCAGCCTGTGCTGTCTAGAAAGCATCACCTTACACCTCTATGCATATACATATGGAAAAACTCCATTCTTCAATCATATAATATGTTTTACTTCTTCTATTGCATAACAGAAAACATCTAGACATTTTAGTACACAAAATAGATCAGATGTAGCTCCAATCAGACCTACCTAATAATAAATAAGTGGATATTTTTCCTTATTATTCTTTTATCCAATTTATTCTTAAATAAGCACAGGTTATGTCACTTTGGGGGATTTCTTTCCCCTTTTCCTTTCCCATGATACTAACTACTGGCCAGCTAAGTAAACTGGTTGTATTCTTCTTTCTGTATGCAAGTCTGTTTTTATAACCCCAGATCCTCAAGGAATTCTTCATGATACCATACTACTTGTTTTTTGTTTAAAGTTTAGTTCTAACTTTCACAAATAGACAATAGGTTTCTTACATTTTCCCTGATCTTTTCTTAATTCTTTATTAATAAAGTTTATTAATAAACTTTATTAATTTATCAAAAATGCACAATCATGCTTAACAAGCCATTTCTTCACTGAAAGGGTATCTTAACCTCATTAACATTGTGAATAATCCAACCAACATAAATAAATTTTTCTTGTATTAAATATTTTGAGAAAAAGGTCCAGGGCAACCATACAACCAGGCAACTATCATGTCGTGTCACAAATGGTAAATTTAATAGTCTCAGTAAGAGATGTAATAAGGCACCAGAATCAAACAACGTAAATTGTTTTGGTACCTCATATTTACCATATTATGGAGACAAAACCAGCTTCATAGTAAAGAGGTACTTTATGGATTTACATTTTACTTTGAAATAGCTACAATCTACTAATACTTTTTTTTTTATATACTGCAAATTAGAATTTTATTTTTAACTCATTTACTCTTTGTTTTCTATCAATCTTACTGCCCAAGAAAACAAAGTAGAATGTTAGACTTCTCATGACTCCAATTCACAAGTGTATTGGCTGCAGAGACCTATTCTTCACTTTTCTGAAATTATTCTTTCAAGTGAAGTGCGTTGTTTTCAACTGGTCCTGTTAAAAAACAGTTTGAACAGGAACTGCACTGACTGCAAATAAACCCACTGAGTAGATATATATAGTGTAAATTGTATAAAATACTTGCTGATGTGGGCTTGCTATCACATGTCCATTAGATAATTTGAAGACATTCAAAGCTACCTAGTGGTTGGCAGACATAGTCTTTATACAGTAAATTTAGAATTCAAAATTAATGCTTTATCGATTTATGTTAAGTATTTGAGAAATATCAATCTATTTTAACCACAACTCATTAGAAATTCTTATAAACAGAAAATTTTACTGTTTTGCTGGTGTGGTCTACCACAATAGAAAAATTCATCTAATCCACACTAAAATATGCAGAGAAAGGTTTTACTGGATGTCATCTTACAGTAATTTTCAATATTTGTTTCCTTATAGTGACAACATGACTTCCAGAAAAAAAATAAATAGCTATTGACAAGACATTTTTAGCCAAAAAAAAAATACCCATGTTGTGCTAAGCAATGTACATTTCTTAACCTCTCCTAGAATAAGTCTAGTAAAAGAACAAAAAAGCAATAAAATAATGTATTTATTTTGAAATTATTAGCTACAAAAAGCATTATGTTTAATGACTTTTGATGCTGACTGTATTTTGTCCACTGCTCATTAATACTGTGCTCATAACTATCAAAGAAAAGAGAGAGGCTCAATTTCTGCTTTCAGATTTCAGATTCAATGATGAACCTCTTACAGTTCTTAGCAAGCAACCAAACTTCCAGCCTGAAAATAAACAAAAATGTTTATGGGAAAAGGAAAAAAAATCTGCCGTCTTTTCTATATTTGGATATCTTTAAGCAGCAAACATTACAAACTTTCCTAAATCACTGCTTAAAAACCCAGAGCTCTCATATCTTGAATACTGTGATGCTGATCACTGTTAACTAAAAAATATATAATCGTGCTTTTAAAAGGAGATCAGACAACAAGGATGACCAGAAGCAGTTCCTATCATAGAAGGAAAAACTCTTGACTCTGCAACTTAAAGGGATAACTGTATGAAATATAATAGACTGCATGGAATATAATAGAAATGTTTTAATGTTATACATATTATAGATAAATTATATAATACAAGACTAGCACTTCCCATTGAAAATATCAGGAAGTAGTTTTAAAGCAAATAAAGGGTGATAACTTCTCTATACAGATAATTAAATTGAAGAATTCATTTTCATCATGTTCTGAAATCAGGAATAGAAGTAGGTTTAAAACGGGACTGCAAGTAACTATGGCAAACAGATTCCTTATTGCCACGGAATAAATCCAGCAGTATGCCTGCAGCCAGTGCCTCAGAAGTCACTGAAATACCTGTATCACAACCATTCTATGCATACCCCTCTCCTTATGGGTATTCTCAGGTATTCATTGCTGGATGCTGCTAATAAACAACACTGCAGTAGTGGAATCTTCAGTGCCTTCTGGCATGGGAATTCCTTTAATGTGACTGGAAATTAACACCATTATGTAACATTCAAAGATTCATGCAAAAGAAAGAGATAAACCCCAAGTCAAGCCCTTAGGCACAAGACCAGCACATCCTAATGAGGAACAAACAGAATACACCTTTTACAAAATAAATACCTTATAAATTTGAGGGAATAAAAATTGGAAGGCTGATTGTTATGCATCAAAAACAGTTGTTTCGGGGGGCAGCTAAGAATTTCTACTCTATAAGGATTAAAATACGGAAATATCTCAAACACTGCTGATAAAACTCATGATGAGGTACACATGTGCTGGAGATAGAAGTATTCTTCATCAGGACAAGATACACAAGATTATTCTCAATGTCAGAATGACCACAGAAACTGGGAGAGGTGCCTAGCATCTGCAGGAAAGAAAATGTCACTTCCATCTTGAAGAAGCATAAGGATCTATAGAAGCATAGACCAGTCAGACTCACCCCGATCCCTGGGAAAGTGATGGAATCCTGGGAACAATTTCTAGGAAGTCATACTCAACCAATGTAATGACCTTCTATAATGAAATGACTGCCTGTGGGGAGAGCAGTGAATATTGTCTACCTTGTCTACAATAAGGTTTTTCCCATTGTCTTCCATAACATAGAGAAGCTGATGAAGTACAGACTGGATGAGCAGACTTTGAAGTAGATTGAGAACTGGCTGAATGGCTGGGCCCAGAGCAGGGAGGTCAGTGGCACGAAGTCCAGTTGGAGGCCAGTTCCTAGAGGTTTATCCCAGGGGTCAATATTGAGTCCAGTCCTCTTCAATACCTTCCTGATGTAGATGTACTTTCAGCAAGTTTTTGGATGACACCAAACTGGGAGGAGTGGCTGATATGCCAGAAGGTCATGCTGCCATCCAGAGGAACCTTAACAAGCTGGAGAAACAGGCTGACCAGAACCTCACAACGTCCAACAAGGTGAAATGCAAAGTCCTGCACCTGGGAGGAGCCACACGCACCGGTGTGGAAGTGATGCTGGGAACTCCTGGCTGGAGAGCAGCTCTGCAGGAAAGTCCTGCTGCACGGGTTGAACATGGGCCAGCGTGCCTTGAGGAAAGGGAAGTGAATGGCATTCTGGGCTGCATTAGGCAAAAGCATTACCATCAGGCAGAAGGAGGTGATCCTACCCTTTATTTAGCACTGGCTAAGCCACACATGGAGTTCTGTGTCCAGTCTCAGCCTCCCCAGTTAAAGAGAAACATGGACATACTGGAGACAGTCCAGCAAATGGCTAAAATTTAGAGACTGAAGCGTCTCTCTCACATGAGGACAGACAGAGAGCTTGAACTTTTTAGCCCAGAGAAGAAAAAGTTCAGGGAGGGGATCTTATCAATAAATACAATTACCTGTAGGAAGGGTGCCAAGAGAATGGATCCAGGCTCTTTTCAGCAGTGTCCAGTGACAGGACCAGAGGCAATAGGCACAGACTGAAGCACAGGAAGTTCGCTCTAATCAGAGAGAAGCACTTTTCATTCTAGGGGTGATCAAGCACTAGCATATGTATCTCTTGCCCAGAGATTATTTCTAGAGTCTCTATCCTTGGAAATATTCAAAATCCAGTTATATATATTTGTAAACAATGGCCCTAGGTGACCCAGCATGAGAAGGAGGGTTGGGCAATATGACCTCCAGAAGTCTCTTCCAACCTCAACTATTCTGTGAATTTTGTGGTACAGAACTCATGTCCAAAAGCATCAGACTAATCCTACCTCTGCCCATAAGGATACATGGTCAATGGTGCTACAAAAATACCTTCTCCCGAGCAAAAGTGAAACCTGTAACATGATACTTTGTTTTCAGACACTACCAATTCATTTTCTGCTGTCACTCACCACATTTTGCCCTCCTCAGATTCACTGTAAATAAGCTCATCAGCAAAGGTGGACAATCAGATATATCCTGAAATTAGACTCGGATACTGACAGTGATTTCAAGTGGAAAATGCCAAAATATGTATGAATAGTGGTAAAAATTTCTACAGACATTTATTCTTCTCCTCAGTGTCCCACAGTGTTCCCCAGTACAACACCTCTTTGCAAGCCATTAATGTCAGAGAAAAAAGTAAAATTTAAAAGTTGCACCATTAGTATTTCTGTTCAATTTTCTCCCTGAAAGTTTACAATAATCACAAAAATAATTAATACATTAACAAAATTATCACAAATAAGCAGTGCTGAAAGACACTTTTAAAAGTCACTTAGTCCGTTCTCTTGTACCAGCACAGGACCAGCAACACTTGCGTCTCTTCTAGCAGATATTTGCCAAACCTGCTCTTTAAGATTTTCACAGCTTCCACACAAGTCCTAAACAAAGTATGCAAGCATTTTAAGTTTTCTTTCCATTAAAAGGTTCTCCCTACCAAGTTCAGTCCTCCCTAATTCAACTTAAGTTTACTCCTTTCAACTTCATCATGAGATGAACATGGAAAAGTAATAATTTCCTTCCATTTTTCAACAATGTTCTGTACAATTTAAAGAATTGTCCATCTCCTTCATTCCCTTGGATTTTCTCTTCAGGAGGCTAAATTAACTCATGTGTTTGATTCTTTCCTAACACATACCATGTTTTCTAGA
Source organism: Pseudopodoces humilis (assembly GCF_049639895.1). Taxonomy (NCBI): domain Eukaryota; kingdom Metazoa; phylum Chordata; class Aves; order Passeriformes; family Paridae; genus Pseudopodoces; species Pseudopodoces humilis. The sequence continues at coordinate 19,586,543 of NC_142200.1, forward strand.
CACCTAACCATTCACCAAATAATTTTAGACACCTAATAATACGTTTATTATTTATAAATATCCTAAGTATTCCTGTTACTCTCCCACTGAATCACAGCTGCTCCACATATTTTTTGAAGGGTATGCTGTTCCAGGTGAGACCTTACCAAAGCCTAGCAGAGTGAAAACTTCTTCACAGTGCTCCTTGGCTGGTGTCTGTACATTCCTGTATGACATTAATCTCTTTCAGGATACTGGCTACAGCTCAATTTACGAACTATTAGGGCTCCCTGATTCTGTGCCAAGGAACATTTCCCTACACCATTTTTCTCTGTGCTATGTCAACCACATAAACTACCCCTACAGAACATCCCTTTGCATTTTTCCTTTTGAATAGCATCATAACATCATAACCATAGCTTGAGGTTTTCAGGATAATTTTTTAATATAATCCTGCCATTAGGTATTAACACAAGAATGGAAGAAGTGTATCTATAAATTCAGTGAGTATAAAAATTAATCCATTTCTTAGTTATATAATAAAAACACTGAACAAAACTGGTTCCCAAAGAGGTCACCATTCAAAAAGATCCTTCCATAATAACAGTAACCATTTATTAATATTTTTTGTTAACTATAACTCATCTGTTCACACTGTCCATATAGTATTCTCAGTTTCCTGAAAGCCATATGCTTCATATTTACAACACTAATGAGCAGAAAAAATTTTGCTGTGTTAAGGAAACTGGAATACAAAGAACTGAGGTGTTGTGAACAAAATGTAAAATTACCAGTATTTAAATTAACCAAAAAAAAAAAAAAAATCACTATTGATATTGTACACAATTTTATAAGCAGTTAAGTGAGAATATCAGAAAGAGAGCTCAGGATAATACATTGCTTTACAGAACATCAATTTTATGTCCTATTTTTCCATTTTAATTCATGAAAATCTTTCACTCTGTATTCTGAAAAAACATCACAGCTTTAATGACCCACAAGTATGAAGGTCCACTTAAATATATATATTAAAAAATAAATGAAATTTGATTCTGCCTGGAAAGTAGTTAACAAGCATGCTTTAAACCAGTTATGCATGAGTTCAAAAGCAAATATTTATTTTATCACATGAACTTACAAGGCATAAACCTCTAGAAGAAAGAAAAGAGTGCAACTTAACAGTTTAAAGCTTAAACAACATCTGAAATACATTTTAGGAATTTGAAAGTTCATAATAATAAATATTTTTTAGTTTCTCTTTATGAAAGGAATATTTTCATCTCCATGCTTTAAGTTCTACTCTAAGACTGAATGTCCTAGCTTTGCCAGTTTCTGTTAAAACTTAAAATTTTCAGACAGAAAAAAAAGTAGTGGCTTAACCATATAAAAGGTTCACAGATGAAATACTGGCTCCATCACAGTCAAAAGTTCCTCAGCTTTGACTGACCCAAGATTTCACCTTTTATCTGCTGAAGTTCTGAAACTTCACAGATATTCTAAAAGCATGAAAAAAAATGACATGATGTATTCCTGGTCCTTAGCAAGCTCTTCCAACATATTATGTAGATTCATACAGCATTCTATGCATGACTCCGACGGTGCATGTGCATAGACATGCTGTAAAGAATGCTACATATCATTCCAGCTCCTCATGCACAGAAAACACATCCCTTCACAGAGGTTTCATTATATGGAACATTTGCCAAAAGAAAAAAAAAAAAAAAAAAAAAAGACAGAGTAGTAGTACTCCTTAAATTGTATTCTAATGCAATCACTTAAGGTACTGATAAGGAGAGTAAGACCTGATTTTCAGTTTTCCATTTGCAAATGAGGGGTTAGAAAGCAAAGACCTGTACTCAGTACAAGGTATTGTAAGTACAGGTACTCAGCTTGTAAAATGCCCTCAGCTGAATGTTCTAAATGGGCAATTATTTTAAACATACTCTCCAGGATGTTCTAATGCTACACAGACATTACTTAATCTACAGAGAGCAGCTTACTTACGTCTGGGGCTCCTTTTCATTTTGCTGTTTTTGCTGTGGTTGAAGAACGTTATTTACCAGCTCAGTGATCCCACTAAAGGGAAACCACCTGTTTAAACAAGCAAATAATGTGACTGAATAACCAATAAAACCACACTAGTTTAAATGTTTTCTTATCCAGTGTTAGTGGAAATACACAGGCGGAAAAGCTAGAGCCAATGGGAATGTTAGCTGCAGAACTAAGTCAGCCACTAAGGGTGTAAGGGAAGTAAAGTTTTACAGTTCACCAGTTCACAAGCAGGCAGCAAGAACCTACATCCAGCTAACATGTGGATGGAGTAAGAAGCTACAGGCAGCTCTCTTACAAGCCAGTCAGGAAGCAGATGACAAACTACCTGCAGCCTATCAGGTATCAGTGAAAGCTAATACCATCAAAGGTGCAGAGAGCAGAACACGGCAAAGGTAGAAAAGTCGAGCCTATTGCATCTTTAAGGTACTTTACTTACTGTGTCGGCTGTGGTTTTTGCTCTTCTTTGACCCTAAAAAGATAAGTTTGCACAACTGAGTGCAACATGTTGAAAACAACTACCCTGAACTACTAAAATCTGTATCAAATAGAAAGGGAAAATTTCCTGGTTTGAGTTAAAAGGATTTGCTTTAACATTTGTTATATGTTTGTATTAAATTGTACTATGGGCTGATTTCCATTTAGTTTTACCAGTGGGGAGTGCCAAGTATAGAAAACTTTAATATATATCTAAAAATTAAATCAGTAATGTTCTATATCTGACTTCCAATTTCTTGCACATAATATCATGTTAAAACATTTCCAGCAATACATTCAGCTACATATATAAAGGAAGGTACTTTGATTATGCGAACTACAATCTGTTTCTTTTTTTATTCACAACCAAATTGCCTGTCATAGTTCAAGGCAAATTTGTAACACATAATAAATAATTTAAAATGCAATATACTAAACTAACAGATTAAAGGAAAATCTACATTATATTCATTGAACTACAGTGATGTCAGGACCTGAAGACAGCATAACTAAAAACTAAGGAAGAAAAGCTATGTAATTTTACTCTTGAGTGAACTTTACTAGGATTTGCTTAAAGAAATAACTGGATAATGCATAGAGCAGGTCTGTTTAGTACTGATTAATAGTTGTCCACTGTCTTATGGAAAATATTCCATCTAAAATATGTGCTCTAACTTAAGTGAGCAAGCTGGTGTTCTATACCAAACCTGTGCTGGTTTCAGCTGGGGTAGAGTTAATTTTCTTCACAGTGTCTGGTATGGGGCTGTGTTTTGGATTTGTGCTGAACACAGACAGGGTTGATCACATAGGGATGTTTTTGTTACTGTTGAGCAGGGCTTACACAGAGCCAAGGCCTTTTCTGCTTCTTGTGCTGCCACCCTGGTGAGGAAGCTGGGGGTGCAAGGGAGTTTGGGAGGAGACACAACACCTGTTCTCATCTGGGACAGGTGACCCAAACTGACCAAAGGGATATTCCAGTCCATATAACATCATGCTCAGTAAATAAAGTTGGGGGAAGTAGGAGGAAGGTAGTGGGGGGATATTTGGAGCAATGGAGTTTGTCTTCCCAAGTAACGTTATACCTGATGGGGCTCTGCTCTGCTAGAGATGGCTGAACACCATGGGAAACAGTGAATTAATTATTCGTTTTTCTTTGCTTGTGTGAGTAGCTTCTACTTCCTCTATCAAACTGTCTTTATTTCAACCCACAAGTTTTCTGTCTTTTACTCTTCTGATTCTCTCCCTGATCCTATGGTGAGGGAGGGAGTGAGCAGCTGCCTGGGCCTTGTTTACTGACTGGGGTTAAGCCATGACAAAAAACAAGAATACAGACATATTTACATCCTCTAATTGCAGATATTGGTCATAAATATCGAGTCAGGTACTACTTTCCCTGTATGTTCAAAAACCCAAAAAGGTTCCTATATAGATATTCTGAATGTCTCTATAGGGAATACTCTCACCCAACTAAACAGGAAGTACAGGCTCATCATTTTAAGTGGGTGTTTGGTGTTGCACAGAAAACTAAAGCTTACCAAAATAGCTCCATATCTCCTCCACCATATGATATCACAGGAAGTAACTCCATAAACAGAATCCAGTGACTACATAAGAATTAAATAAGTGGGCAATGAGAAACAGTAACCTTTCCAAAACAGAGTACTGAAAGGGACAACACACAGTAAAATATCTTCTAGCACGGTTTTGTCTCCTCAGCACTTTAGAAAAGTACATACAAAGTAACATTCCAGTACAAAAATAAATAAATAAATAAGTAAACCAGCCCCACAAAACCCAGCAGATATATTAAAAAAAAAAAAAAAAGGTAAACATAAAAATGTCTCATGCCATTGCAATTCCACTCTACCATGCATTTTAGTCATATAATTATCTTTTTAATCAAGAGAATCCACACTAGTTTTTCAATGTAGAAAATTCAAAGCAGGAGAAATAGAAGGGATGGGAAATTAATACTTTTCTCACTAGGTAGCTCAGGACATTTAATTTAGATCCCCAAGATTATGAGCATTCAGGTTCTGTGGTCAGCTGTGAGAAGGAAACTCCTAGATAATAATTCAGAGCTCCTAAGTTGCCTACACAGAACTAGACACTGAAATGTGACCTCCCTGACAACTGGACATTGAAAACTGAATACATCACTAATCTGTATGTTCCTTTCCATACATGATTTCCAAACATATGTACTTGACTCTTTCAAGTTATTTCTTCATTGTGAATCGTTCTATTGAACTATTTTTTTTTCAACAGGATCTAGCATATTTACATAATAGTATATATCTGGTGGCTTCAACTGCAACTGCAACTGCAAACCCTTGGGATTTTTGAAAAATCTTACAATCTATAGTTTTGCACCACTAAACACATTGTCTATTATCAGATATGTTGAAAACCTGCATTTAAAATTAATTTCTCAGAATTTTATAGGAACACTGTGTTCTAAGTCAGGATATTATATGACCCTACAATTCAAAATATCTCTCTCAAAAATTAATCTTTTCACCTCCTAGAATTCTGTCTCATTCACTATACACTTTCCAACACTGCAGTTATGTGAGGACAAGAGCTTCCATTATTATATAACAGTGACGCATTCCTTGAGCACTCTCCATACATCCTTCAGTTCCTGGATTAGGAAATTATCTTCCTTGACTTTACAATGAATGTGGAAGGCAAGCTACGATTTGCAAAGAAATTATTAAGAAATCTATTGAATTAATAGATTCTACCATATGATTTAAATTAATATTAACATTGTAGGTCAACAGGCCTGAACCCTTCAAGTGCACAGCCAGGTATTTATCTCTCAAGGTCAGAGAATGGATACAGATTCTGGCTCTAAATCAGAAAACCACAGACTAATTTCTGCTACTTTTTCTTCCAAAAGGCTTCATTCAGATGAAATTACAAGTTGTAGCAACTGATAGAAATAATTATATATTAGATGAAATGCACTGAATGTATTTTTAACACTGCTGTGGTTTAAATATCTTTTTCTAGGCAGAAAAGGACTAAAGGGACTCCAGATAACTTGAACCCTGTACATGTACACATACAGTTGTATTTCCTTTGGTTACAAGAACTGCTTTGTGTTTCACTGGATTGTGTACTCCCATATTTATGCATTGCTTTCTACCTTTCTTTCAAAAATCAGCAACAAACAATTGTTTAAAAGAAGTGTCTTGCCAGGTCAGCAAACCCGCAGACTTCCATTTTCTCAACAGACCAACTGAAATACCTCAAGGAGTATAACTACATTCTGCTCCTCCCAGACTACCTGTCTTCATTTAACCTTCATATATCTTCTCAATTCCATCCACTCAAAACTCTACCGAGAACAGTGCCAGTTTTCATTATTCACTAGAAACAAATTCTGATCAACACCTGCTCACTAAAACCACCAACAGGCTGCAGATAATTTATCTGATCGACAGTGACTGAGACAATGCATTCTAATGGTGCAGAATACCAAGCATTTTACCACCTATTTTAAAAATGTTAGAGGAGTTTGAAAATTTTGACCCAATTTTTTTTCTTTTTTGCAAAGATCACAACTCTATACACTACTCCACTTGAAAACAAGCCAGGATTTTTCTACTTGCCAACAATAAAGAATTTTTACACCTTGCACTTTGTTATCGGAAATCTCTGCCCTTTGAAGCGTAAACAGCACCATTACTCTTGTGTTCCTCTGCAAGCCTACACAGTGCAAGTGCCAGACCCCTTTCATCTTTTCCAGTAGCTGGAATCATTAAGCAAAATCTCAAGTCTCATTGAACAGTTTTTGATGTTAGGTCCTCTCTGTGTACTAAAAATTTCCTCAAAGATTAAGGCTATTCCCACTGGCACAGGGAATGAATATGAGAACAGAAGAGTCTTTTCCATCTTTTGCTCAATAATAGTCTATGTTTTCCTTATTTTCTAACCAACTCAGTGGACTAGGATAGACCAGGATGGAAGTTTTTTTCTAGCCCTTTCATTGAAATTGAGAAGATTGGAAAAGAAAGTCAATCTTTTGCTTGGAACTCATCCATGAAAAAAAACACTAAATATACTTTTTATTACTATTAATGCTGTAATGTTGCTAGTATCAATTTTATGAAGTTGTTGGTGCTTCTAGAGTAGTTATGTTTATTAAATATATTGCCTAGGAAATCCAGAGAGTATGACATTTGTATGAAATTTTTAAGTTTAGAGAACGTAGATCCTAATGGAAAAGCAGGATATACATGCAGTAGTCCTAATGAGCAATGCATGTTACACTAAACTTAATTAAGAATCAACATAAGATTAAATATTAATGTGCCAAATTATCTGGTTTTCCTAAAGCAAATCATAGAGGAAGGATGAGGGATAGTCTGAGATCTATAAAAAGATTTGTCACATTTTGCTTCATCTGCAGATACCACACTGACATTGACCTCCAGCTTTGTTCACCATAAAGAAACAGAAATAGTTGAGAGAAAACAGCAGCAAATAATTTTGTCTCAAACCCAGATTTATATTATATGCAATAGAAATCTATAAAGCTGCTATCTTTCAAATAAAAACAGCAGCATGAATGCTAACTACTTCATAACCACTTCTATTATAAAGTGAATTAAACTGAATACTATTCTCAGGATTAATAATTTTCTTTCTTTGCATTCCAGACCCCGCTAGCCCTGATGACAGTACAGAGACACAGCCTTTTCAAGAGTCAAGGTGCCAACATCTTTGAAGTGTTCTCTCTCTTTCTTCAATAACTGTCTAAAATTATAAACAGATTTGAAATATTCCAAAATCACTTGATATTACCAAATGTCTTTTCAATGCACAACTAGTGAAAAGATTTTAAGGAAGGTATGTAACTAGCTTTCTCTGGAACTTATATACTCCCATTGTCATAGTATATGAACATCATGATTTCTAAAAGTATTTACCAGTGGCAATATTTCTTAATTTAGAACAACTTCCTCCCCTGAAACTTATAACCTTGAAAATGGCACTGAAAATAAAATAGATTTAAAGAAACAGTGATAAAATTCTAACCTCCTTTCCCTCTTTTTTCCCCTCTGCCTTCCATAATTCCTTTCCAAAAAACTGCATTCAGTGCATAAGTATATCCAAACCACTCTGGGGATACCCATTCCCTCATTTTAACTGTGCTGAAAAAGAGGGAAGATCATCAGCTCCAGTGAACATTCAGAGGTTTCCACCACCCTGTCTTGGAATGCAAGGTCCATTAATCCATTTTCCTAGACTGCCTCCCGTGGACTCTTTCTTTCCACCCCCCCCCACCCAAATCTTCGTAACAGTATTTCAGTTATATGCCCTGCACCAAATGAACAGAAAGAAAGGATTAGTTGCAGTGACTGCAGTCACTACACTCGCACATGGGAAGTCAAGACACGGCACAAGCACAATACGTAACTTTGCCTGTATCCACTCCTGACAGAACAGGGGAGTTAACACACACACACACACACACAAACACAACTGTTTTCTTGAGAAAGCACCTCTACAGATTAATTAAGTTAAATTATGTAAGTATGTTTGACTCGAAGAAAGGAGGGCAAATATAAATCCATGCCAATTATATAACTATAAAATATTATATATTAACTGAATTGATTCTTTGCACTGATTACCCTATTGATGCTATATGTTCATACACATAACAACATGCAGTTTAACTATTTCAATCAAGTCTTTAATTAATTTCTTAAAGTCTTTAATTTATATTACTGTTCCAACAGTTTTATTAATTTAGAGAGTATAAGTAGTTGAATTGAGAAGGTTTATATTTTGGACAACAAAGCAATATCTTTCCTGAAGATATATGCAGGTGATTTTACTGTAATTTTGTTCTGTTTGTAACTAAAGTACCAGTAGTTTCCAGAAAAGCACTTCCACAATCAGTAACTGAGTGATAACTGGACATTTGATATTAGTAAACAAGCAGGTGGAGAAGTTGGGTACTTGGGCTAGAAACAATATCTGGTACACAGAATAAATTTAAAACCTACCTAAATCCAAGCTTGAAAAGTTAAACATTCCCTGAAGTCCAAACTAAATTTACCTTAAAGACACACAACAAACTACAAGAAGGCACCATACATACTTTACAGATAAGCACAGACATGATTCTGTATAATAGTCTAAGCTGAATGAGCTCCCCGAATGAGCCTCAAATGAACATCACCCACAAAAATAACAACTTCTGTGAGATCAAGCCTACTCTGACATTTAGATGTCGATTAGAAATGGGATTGTTTATCTAAGGTTCCAGACAAACAAGTCGCAAAGTGAAATTTTGACACTAATATTTTTATAAAGTATCTACTAAAATGGGGCTCACTGTGACCAAAAACAGTGCTCAACAGCCCTGTACTTTTAACTCTAAAACTGAAGAAACTGACAGTATGTTTTGATTATTTCAGAATCAGCAAAATAAATCAGATTCTGTTTAGCTTAGCTCATGAATTCTTCAGGGCAGAAATGTTTCCTATCGTTCTTTTCTGGGATAGGAGAGGTAGATACTGTGTTCTGTAAATGAAAGCTCTCTCACTTCTCACATGTCCTAACTCAGCCAGACTTCCTCCTTGCTAGTTGTTACGGTGCTCATAGTAAAATTATAAAACTGAGTGTCAGACTCACCAGTCAGAACATGAGAAAATTCTTATAGTACAACTGTAATAACAAATAAGTACTACACTGAACAGTAGCCATTATGTTATATACAGTTATACTGCATGTATATACAGTATATACATACACTGTATATAACATATGTTATATACCGTTCCAATAATTAATTCATGGATCAATGCTCACTTCTGAAGGTTATACAAAATTGCAAGCTGGAGGCCTAGAGCAGGGAGGTGATATTAAAAGATCTATGTTAAAAATCTATTGTTTGTCTAAACCTACCACATAGTTTAAAGTGGACTACTGCAGCTTTTTCTTATATTTAGTAAGGAAAAGAGTATTTTGGTTCTCACAGGGTAAGTGGGAATTTCTAAGACAGAATTTGTAAGCCCTCAGCATTATAATTTGTTGCCCTGTAGAATAGGACAGCTGCTCCCCACATAGGTATCATGTGTCTGCTGAGGGAATGAGGCATGTACAAAAACCTGAAAAAACAAAAATTATAAAACAATAAATAATAGAAAGTCTTGGATCACATGAAGTTGTCAAAGAGGGGCAACAATTAGAAAACAGTATAAACAAACTTAACAAAGGAATTATCTTGAGTGAAGTCATGTCTTTCAATCCTAAAACTTCAGAAGGTTTTTTCAGATTGGCACATTACTAATATTTTTGAATTAGGAGTTTCAAAAAAAAGATTTGCTTTTTTCTAGGTAAAGCATCCAATATCTTGTTCATCTCTAGCATCGTATATAACAGCTGCAAGATCAGACCAGCTAACTTGCAAGACATAAAACAAAAAATTAGCCTATATTAGAAATGCAGTAAGAGCAAAACCAAGATCGAATTGAGGCATAAGAAGGATGTCAAGGCCAGCAGATAATAAGAGTACACAATCACAGCAAATATTTCTTGAATCACAGCAAATATTTCTTTAGAAGTAGTTTACCCATTCAGGGTCTATCAGCTCATTTAAAGAGCAGCTAAATGTTGTGTAATTTTTCACTATAATGAATTTCTAAATCCATTTCAAGGACATGAGATACAAATAAATACCTCCTTGAATCTAATCAGTTTGTTCTGTCAGTAGACCCCTTTTCAGTCAAAAAAAAATAGGGAAAAAGAAAAAAGAGCAATGTTCCTACAAATAACTTTCAATTTCTTTAAAAAGTTCACCTGTGAGACAGCTGTGTCCTGCTGTATATTTGATCATACTAATGTCTCCCTCACACAATCTGAAATGCCCTGACTTCTCTCTGATCTCAATGCTCATATCTTATACAGGATGAAACACCTCACATGGGAGCCTGACACTTGTTCATGGCCTCTAGATAAGTAGCAACTGCCTTCACTTAGGATGTTTTAGCTGATTGAGCTTTAAGGACATGCATATTTCAATTCATTGGAGTGAAATAGTTTAATTTGGATTTAATTTTTTTCTCCAATTTAGTGTTACTCTCCTAAATGCTGCAGATATGTGGATATTTCAGGCAGATGACTTACAGAATTAAAAGAAATCAATCTGAGACAGCAGGCATCAAATCTGAAAAAAATATTGGACTTTCTGGAATAGACACAAAATTGTTCAATTGTGACATAACATTGGTTATTAGAAGCAATTTTCTGTAATTATGGGGACCTCATAGCAAGTCTTGGGTGTGATTTGAGTTGAAAAAATGTTGAAATTACAGATATTCCTACAACTAAAACTCTAGCAAAGATTAATTTTTGACTAGCATTCCATTGTATCTATTTTCAAAAAGTCAGGTTTCTCCACAGAAGTGCTGGAATAGCACTTAGGTCTGCCAGTGTAATCTTATATATTTTGTGTAAAGAGAAAAAAAGTGGTTTACATTCTTGCCTACAGGATACGTGGTATGTACCACAAAAGCTGCATTACAGTGAGCCATGCTTAACTTCTGTAAATAAGGATGACTGTAACAAGATTTCTGTAAATTATATAGTCTTGTTCATGACCAAAATGAAAACATTTCCCACTACTATAATAATAACACATGCATAAATACATCCAAATGTAATATACATGTGTACAAGACTAATCAAACTTTAGTAAATCTATAATCTCCAAACACAATTTTACCACAGTGAAGTTCAATAATGGATAATCAAGTACCAAATAAGATTTTGTCCTACAATAGTTTTTCTTAAAAAGCATTCAAAAAAGGCTTAAATATTTTAAATTAAAATTTTAATCATACAGATTTTTAAGGGATATTTATTTCAGTGTCTGCTTACAACTTTCGTTACTTAATGCAATTTTTTTATTAATTCTGTATTGGAAAGATGAGACTTTATTTTTTACTTATGCCTCAAAATATTTTGCAGTTAACTGAAATTCTCAAGGAATTCATAAAATGAACCAGAAAGCCTAATTTTAAAATTGATACAAAAGCTAGGATATTGAAATCAAACACCTTTTCAGAACATTAGTTGAATTCTAATGTAAGTAGAGTTTCATTTTAGAACAAACCATTAAAAAAAAAGTTTCTCCTAAGGGTTTGGAGTTGCTTTTGGGTTGGATTTTTACTTTTTCAACAGTAGATGGCATTCCAAGCATCTCCTGCAGAAAGTGCTTTCATAGACGCTTGTTCTGTCACCAGCTGTTAGTGAAATACGCAACCCTGGACTCAGCTGCTAGCAGGTGAATTTAAAAAAATCATTTTAACTCTGTAATTAATTTTAAATACACTGGCAATTACTTTGAACTTGATATGTTGTTTTGCTTGTTAAATAGCAATTTTGTAACATTATTATCTCTAAGATATCCACCAGGTGAAAATCATATACACTAGAGCTTAAAAACTACACAGCAGACAATAAGTTAGTACTTCTCAGACTGTGACATTTAACTGTGTGAAATGGATTCAGATTTCTTCCATTCTTCCAATCCTAGAGAAGGATTATTGCAAAGGATACAGGAGGAACAGAAATAACAAATATCATGAATTTGTTCCTGTTCTCTTCAAAACCAGCCTTACAAAGAGTCCCTTTTTGAAGCAGACTTGTGTCCTGCACCCCCTCTGCACACGAAGCTCTGGATCACTATTGCATAATGAATAGGGTGCTGGCAGGACAAGGGCTTCAGCTGTAAGGCTGGACTGCTAAATGGCTTTAAAAATTCAAGTTCCCTTCCAAAAAAGAAACACAATACAACCTCTGCTACAAAAAAAAAAAAAAAAAAAAGCCTAGATTCTAAGATTTAAACAGGAAGTGAAAAGCCAGGAAAAGAAAAATAAATGAGAAATACAACAGTAATGCATACAAATTTAATGACAATACTTTCAAATAGTCTATTTATCAAGAAATCATTAATTTTTTTCTGATTTGGTGTTGCTGTTCACATAAATCTTGAGAATTAGAAATTTTATTATTATTAAATATATTTTATTTAAGATTTTATGAGGGAATCGAGGGAATCATGCCTATGTTATTACCTTATTCTATTATATTTTGTATAAAATAATATAGAAGATATTATACATTATCTGTGCTGCTGATGATGCTATTATGATGATAATATCATTATATTATGACATTATTATACTATTATTAAGACCTCTTTTATGAGAACAAAACATAAAATACTGGGGTTTTTTTTCCTGAGCATATATTTAGTTGAATAAAAATATAAATGGGAATACTTGTAGATAGCATTGAATTATCTATTCACATATTCTACAGAATTTATAGTTCACACAGGAAATTACTATGATATAATCTTATCTGCCTGTGATGTAATGTCTCTGACCACATGAGATATTTGAAGTAAATACAATGCCCAGTTTACATGCTACTGAGAGAAAGCAGGAGTGGTTTTCTTTAAAAATAGATGTTGTCTGGTGATTCATTTGATGCATTGAAAAGTTAGAATCATAAATAAAACATTATTATAAACTGTCTGCATTACTAGTTATTTAAAACATAGTTTACAATAGTGGAAATGGTCTTTTCCATTGGTTTTATATGCCTGAAACAATGTTCCACTAAGAAAGAAAATATTCCAATGTACATTTTATCAGAATAGTTTGCTATTTCTGTATACATTTCTCATTTTTTCAGTACTCTGTTGGGGTTTGCTTGCTATTTACACCTTTATTTTAAAGTGAACAAAAGTTAGGTAATACTTGGAACATTTTGTATGTCCTTGTCTTGTACTCTTTGCATGAGTAAGGCTCTCCTAGCTTGAAGACTTTATTTAAATTGATAATTTTTGTGTACATTTTTCTTTCTCATGTTGTACAGATGTATTTACAATGACCAAGCAAAGTGATTCTAGAGCTGCATCATAGATGCCAACTAAACTGGGGGCTTGTACTTGATTCAGTGAGCAAGCTTTGGACTCCAGTGATGAACATAATCCAGTCCTCTGAGCACAGCCAGTTTTGAAACTACTGACAATTTTGCATACATTTCACTCTCTCTGTGCTTAAAACATCCAACTTTTAAGGTTTTAAAACCAATATTCAGAGAATACTACCTGTCTTTAAAAAAACCAAATACTTTAGCAAATGCCTTCTAAACAGAAAACAACTCATCTGGTCTAATTAATAAAGGAAATAACACATACAAAAAAAAAAATAAAGAAAGAAAAACTACTACAGAACACATCGTCAAAATTAATCTTTAACAATTTTGATTTTTTTTCATCAGAATTAAAATTCTTCCAAATAGTTTCAAATAATTCACACTCTAAGCAGAAGCGTAAAAGCATTTAAATTATCTGCTATAAAAATTAGTTAAAATATTTGCTTTCAATCTAAGCTATAAGGGTTTCTGATCAAAATATCATGCCTTGGCTGAGAATGCCAATAGTTTTAAAAGCTAAAACTATATTAATCATTAAATTATATTAATAGTTTTGATTAATTTACATTAGGTCCTGTCACATATGATTCTCTGTAGTGGCCAGTGGTGAATCTGAGACATTTCCAGGTTGAGGGAGTTGTGGATTTACTCAGCTTATGAAAATCTTGCTGTTTTGGGTCCGCTGGGTTTGACATTCCAGAGTACAATGCAGGTTGATGAACCAGGCTGTTCTAAATTTCAAGGCTGTAGTGATACCATACTTTTATTTTTGCTTTGGGTGTTAATTGCGTTCAGTGTCCTTTTACAGTTAATTCAGAAAATCTGTTTAATAACCAGTAGAAAAAAACCCTTGAATTTCACTTTTGCCTGCATTGTATAAGTAAGAATGAAATGAGATCTGATCTCTGTAACTTTTCCCATTTCTCAGCGAAAACAAAACATCTATTCTCTAAATAGGCTCCAGGAAAGAACTCTGGATTCCAAAAATGCAAGATCACAATCTAATAAAAATTGTACTACTATTTAATAAATTCCATGTTTGTTTAAACTTCTTTTACTCTGTTTCATAGGGAAAATTCTCATTGTTACTATTCCTCTGAGCAAACTATCTAACCTCTGAGACCATACATAAATTACAGTTTAAATCAATAGAAGTTGTTGGAACATTTCTTTTCCCTCTTATTCTGGTCAAAAAAGTATATGCCAGTGTTCCTGAAAGTAGTACATACATTTCTATAAATGTCAAAATTCTCTTCCAGAATGACCAGAAAGTTTGATTGTGTGATCACTTTTAACATAGATTCTAAAATCGAATATAGTGTCCCTGAAATTGTAACAATCTTATCATTTTCTGTCTGACTACTTTTTTCTGTATTTTTACTAAGATTAACTTTCCTAGTCCGGCTGCAAAAAAAATCTTCCAGCAATCAGACACAAACTCAAGTGTTGGTAACCTCTAAACCTTTTCACCAAAACCAATGGAAATTTTTAGTGTACAATTAAAGATCATACACTACTCAAGAATACAGTATTCTCTCAACAGTTAGCATCTTGATGTTGACCCAATACCTGAACTTCCTGAAAAGATGCAATGTCATTTGCATGGCATTATAAATAGAATCTGAAGTTTTCCCCCTTTGTTTTCTGTTTCCTGGGAATAAATTTAGGAACTAATTAAGAACTCAGAACCCTCTCAGTGACATACATCTTACCTGAAACACTCATTACTCCTTTATAGGAGTGATCATTTTGGGATTCCAGAAACTTAGGATTGGCTATCATAAGTTTAAGGTATTTGTAGCAGGGGCAAGGCAGGGATAGAAAAAATAAGCTTCAGATCTCAAATTCCTCCTTCAGCGAAACTATACCTGTACTAGAGGCATTAATAGAATGCTACCTCTAGAAATAGTTATTTTGTGCGCATCATTATTCCTAAACATATGTTATTCAAACTCTTATCTGAACAGAAGTTCTAAATGTTTAATAACGAAATGCTGCACAGAAGCTTTGAATGATCATTTAACCTCTAAGTCTTTATTGTAATGCAGACACTCATTGTTCTCATTCCTAGCTAATTACAAGCATTCATTCATGTCTGTTTGCAATTAGAGTACATTTAAAATGAATAGAACTCATTCCATTCATAAAGATGCTAAATATAAATGAAAATTAGTAAACACAAAGTGACATCAAAACCAGCTCAGACAATAGTCTTATGATTTAAAATGTAGCACGTGCTAAACAGCCTTGAAAAACTCTCAAGTTAACACATTCTGCAGAGCTACAACACCACTATCCATTTCCAGTTGGGAGTATGAAACTAAATTTTGTAAATTCAGTATTTTCTTATACCTATACTAGTAGTATAAATGAGAAGTAAAGGCAATCTACAGAAAACAAGCTTAAAAGTCATTCTCAAATTCACAAATTAGTGAATTTCTATGTTGCTGTTTTGTAACAAAAATACCTCTTTCTTCCAAGGAAAGAGATTTTTGCAGAATGCATTATTCTCATTTGTCATTGTCTACCTCAAGCACAAGTTCAATGAACTAAGTTGTGTGAGAGGCAAATGAGAAAACAGGACATTAAATAGCTGAATGTCTAATAAAACTTGGACTTTCTGTTTTCTATCTTATCTCAATCTCCCAAACTGCAAGTTAAGTTCAATACTTCTTGTCCCATCATCTACTTGGGGCATGAAAAACAGCAGCTTTTCATTTCCTTGAAAATTTTGAAGTTCCCTTAAGTCTTCTGCCCTAAGCTTATCTGAAGTGTTAAGCCTCTTCTCACGGCATGTTTTCTAGAGATCTCACCTGGACTACCGTCAACTCTGCTATTTTGAGCTGCAATTTTTAAAACTAGATTCATTCTAGCTGGGCATTGAGTGGTGCTCAATATTGCCTGATAGTTTTGTAGGATATTGTAATATTTATGCAACCTATGATGGCAAGTATCCTTCCCATAACCATATGTGCAATTAAAGTTCATTTTCAGCATAAGAGACAAGTTTATAGTCTACAGACTAGATAGTATATATGTACATGTTTATAGACAGCTACATAGTCAGTAGCTAACTTCAGTTTCAATGTATGATTACATGTAAGCATAGTACTTACTGAATAATGTCCTTGTTGAACATCATTCAATAATTTTAGACCATAATTCTATTTTCTCAAAATAAGTCATAACTTTTCTAACATGCTTGTAAGTCTACTCTGTTCTACCATTCTGAACATTAATGGATATGCTTGAGAACCTCAGCAAAGTTTCATTTGGTAAATCTTTGTTTAGACAGAAAACCATCCACATATAGGAATAAAACTTTCTGGTTCATTACTCATGGGTAAATATTACTATTCTACAGTAGTTTTCTCTGTATCACCTGCCCTGGATTACTTAGGAATATGTTTTTCAAGAAGATATTAAAGCTTTTCTCAATATAGGTTATCTATTACCACTTCTCTATCTACAGAAGCTGATAACTGTTGCAGAATTAAACTAGATGTTTCTGGCATGATTTGTTCTTAATAAATCCACATTGACTACTATTCATTTATTTTTTTATCTTCTAGATACTTACAAAAATTTTGCTTATTTCTTCCCCTGGTTTTCTTTGAATTTCAATAGGCTGATCCACTGCTAATCCTCTGGCTCTTCTTCCACTGACACCACCCCAATTTTCTAAAAGGGGGTTCTGTTCTTGATGTTTTCTAGTCTTATATAAGAGCACATTCAGAAAAGAGATTCCATCAGATTTTCTGAACTCTTAAAATAGCTTACAATAAAACCCATAAGGCCACAATACTCAATAATTTTATTATTTCTTTGTGACTTACAAATAAATTTAGAGTCACAAGTTTAGAGACAGTCTTAGCATCTCAATTAAAATACCACTTCAGCCAATAGATAACTACTTTCTAAAGCCCTGTCTATTCAGATCACTTGATCTGAATAAAAACATTAATAGGAAGCATGATCTTGACCTTCTAGGTATACAATATCTGCATGAAAAGCACAGTATTATGTATGATCCCTACTCACTGAAGACAGAGCAGACACATGTATCATAACCCTGTGAGGCCTGTTTGTGGCACTGCTTGCCTGTATCAAACATTCCAGGTTTTCTTTAACTTATCTGGTGTATTCCCTCAAGACCCCAGTATTCTTAGTCACAGTTGAACTCTTAGTTGAAAAACCAGCCCTGATGGAGTATAGAAAATGTAGAGATACAGATGTGCTTGTCACAGGTGCAGAAACAGCACATTTTGAAACTGATAGTCTCAATTTTTTCATACAGTTAATAATACACTTCTTTTACCCTTTAAAAGAGACATCAAGTCTAAGAAAGACAAAGGCATCTAAGCTGAATCCCAAAATTCATTAACCATGAACACAATTAAAAAATTTATTTAAACCTTTCTTTCCAGACCATATACAGCAAAACAGGTAAAAAGTGACAAATAACATTAAAGAGCTCAGAATAGATGAGCAAGGGTGACATGAGAATTGGGAAAATCTGAGACCTGAGTTCAGGATTTTTTAACCTTATTGGAAAAGTGATAAAAGCATTGTTTTGATTTCAATCTTAGCAATTTTTATGTTCACAGGAGACACAGGCACTTTAACAGGCATTTTGATTGTGAAATTGGTTCATTTTCTCTTTGGCACTGTAGCCACTTGATCATTCAAAGTGTGCACATAGTTTCTAGCCAGGCCCATTGTGAGTTAACCAAGCTATCATCTTGAGTCAGAACATGCAGCTGTGGATGAAAAGATAATGCAGGTTGGTCTGCATGGTGCATACAAGTACCAACTGGCTTGGAAACTTGGGCTTGTATCCTAATTTATAGAGCAGAACAGGATTGGTATAAACGGAAATATCTATTCTTGAGGAAGAGACATTTGGAAGAAAGAGGGAAGAGATTAGAACAAAAATGCAAGATTTAAAAGTTTAATTTTTGTAAATATTGAAACATTTTACTCATAACGGCAGTGAAATTTAAGTCAATATTTGTTGTATTTCAAAATATGTTCTATTTCAGTCTCACATTCTTGGGCTTGATGCAATTGCTCAAAGAGATTGATCATATATGTGATGCAACCAGATCTTAATGGTCCCTCATCTGACTTAAATCTTCCCTTCTCTTACTATGAATTCAGAAAATTTTCTCTATGTGATTTCGAATATACAGCCTCTCATATAAGTCATATATGTCACCATCTATGTCCTAATGATAAATTAACAGCCATCTAACTTAAAATTTAAATATATTGAAATATAAGTAAATTGAAATATATTTTTAAATTAACATTTTGAAGATAAAAAACATGCATTGAAAATAAAGGTTGCATTCTATGCATGAGGCATATTTTATGTTAATACAGTACCACTACCACAAAATTTAAATCTATTTCAAATGTATACTATATAGATACTTTCAAACTACAATTAATAACATTAAGTAAAATTATATGGGGGTTTATGTGTCCATTTTGCTCATGAACTGTCAAACAAATCCCTGTAGTTTGCATAGCTAAAACTATAGACTCCGTATAATAGCTGATAATAGCTGTAATACAAACAATGCCCTTCCCAAATAAATGCAATATTATCACACTCACTGCATTGATAAAAAATAGTAGCACTGCACAAAAGAAAGTACTACATTTACTAAGACTATAAAAATACAAAATTTCTGAACTTCAGAAGGAAAAATTAGCAAATTCTTCCAACTTATAAGAAAAGGGACCTCTTTACTTTCTGGAGAACTTGCAGTTATATTACAGCTTAAAGAAGAAACCATACCTGGTTAGCATATTATTTAGATAATGGAAGAATGGAAGTAACCTGATTTCTGCAAAGAATATAAGCACCCTAAACTGACCTATAAAAAGCACATAAAATTACTACCTAATTAATTACACATAATGTTTCTCACTGCTAATACAATAACACTGCAGAATAACACTGATTTGCAAAATGTTCTTAGAACAGAAGGCAGTGCTTGAAGTATTATGCTATCTTTCACAGTTCTCAGAAGGAAATAGCAAGCTCTTTTGATTTCAACAAAAAGACATTCTATAAATAAAATATATTTATATCTTTGCAAATAAGCAGAAGAGTTGCACTGATCATGGCTTTAGAAATCTTGCCTAATTTTTCTAAGATGCTTCAAAGCCCAGCTTAGCATCTGGATGTGCTGATTTTTATCACTTTCATAGTGATAACAGTGTTTCACTACTTAAACGAGATCTCCTCAGGAATGAAGAACATCTGGTGCAAGCTGAACAAAAAGTGAATGGACGAACAAGACCACTTTTTGTATCTCTATTTTGTTGGACATATATACCCTCAAACTGTTAAATCAGTCAAATATTTCAGAATTCTCTTGGAATTCCTCCTGACAATGACATACCATACAGTGCCTACAGCAGTTTTCTCCTTTCCTAGTTTGCTAGGAGATTCAATTTCATCTTTAAGGGTGCCACTATCATTTTTATATATTTTATATATTTATATATAAATATATAAATATACTATATTATATATTATATAAATATAATACATATATTTTCTATATTTTATATATTTTATATATTTTATATTTTTATATATTATCAGCTGCCATTATCATTACCTACCTCACCACAGTAATCCAAAACTCATCAGCAAGAAGCTATTACCATATTCCCATTAACATTTTTCCGCCATAAGTACTGTAGCCTATTTTTCTACTCTCTGCACTGATTTTAACAGAAGAGAGCATCGAGTGGGACATTTCAATTCTTGTGTTCAAAATGCTCAGCATCTTGTGTCCAACATCATGGTCAGCAATTTCCCTCCTGAGTTATAACAATGGTTTTAGTCTACATGAATGGAGATAGAACTTTCCTACAACAATCATCCACTCCTAAACCATCCTGTCTGTTGTAGGTGAAAAGTGGACTGATCTCACCTCTTGTAATATGATTACAAAGAAATACACACATTAAAAAAACCCTCTGTGTTATAACAAACCCCACTAACTGCACATGAAATTCCTCCCCCAGGGAGAGAATGGGAGAGAACAAACCAAATGTAACAGATGTTAGTCATATCATTTAATGCATGACTGAAAGACTAAAGATATATGACGATGAGGACAACATAAGAACCTCTGCAGAATAGAACGGGATTAGCACTTCAGTATCTATCGTTAAAATGAGGGAACAGTGTAAAATAAAAACAAAGCCAAATCTCTTTTTCACATTTAATTAAACTGAAAATTACAGAATGACCAACAAAGGCAGGTCAGAACTTCTAATTTGCTATAAATCCTTTCAAAACCCCAGAAGCCTATAATTCAGAATGAACATTAAATCAGACACAGATGACCACACCACAATACTGTGGTCAAACTTACTGACACTAATAATACCCTTTGTGATATCTCTTGTTGTTCCTGTGTATGGTTTCAGGATGTAAATGAGTACACTTCATCATAAACATTATCTAAATTAGTTACTGAAACCACAAGTGAATGTCAAAATTCCTATAATATCTGTATCATTAGTTACAGATACTATTACAGCAGGTCAAAAAAAGGGAATTTGTTCTGTAGTATCTAGCAGTACCTTTGAAAAAGCTGTAATTAAAAAAAATATTAAAAGCTATGTCTAAAAAAACTGTATAATAATTATATTTATTGGCAGTTACTTAAAAACCTCAGAACTCAACATGAACACACATAGAGTACATACACTTAAAATGTTTTTATATATCTTTAAGAATATTTTTAAATGCTAGCCATTTTCCTAAATATTAGTTGAAGTTAAGAGAATTATTAAAGCAGGTGGTAAACTAGCAATTAAAAAAAAAATTATGTCAAACATACCTGTGGAATAGCCACTGTAGTCTTTCCTGTTATGAAACTTCAAGTGGACAGGAAATGTAAGCTATTTTCTATAAAATGGGGTGGAACAGTAACATCTGTGCTGTTATAATTAATGTATTTTATCTAAAAATGCCACCTCCATGATAACTCTACAAAAATATATTCTGGTTGGAATGTCAATGACTACTTAAAATGTATATAGCTCTCTAAATATAAATCAATTGTAGATACTGCAAGTCCTTTCTAAAATAAACAAAACACAAATTCATTATCATTCATTCCCCAGGAAAGAAGGGTAAATTGCCTGTAATCATTCTTGGAAGGAATTCTATCCCAGGATTCCTAGTCTAGTATATAATTGATAGCTTAGAGCTTTTAAGCACTCAGAGACAAACATCTTATTGCAAGAGCCTTAGACTATCCAGGTTTCTCATTTGAAAATAACAGCATTCTTTTATACACATCTGATATTTTTTACTTCATCAGGGACATACTCATATGCTGTCGTCATAATATAGACAAGCAAATATACAGACAAAAAAATATAGACTTTTGTATTTGCTTCTCAGGCAAGCAAATACACGAGTCTTACACAAGGCAAGCCTAAATCAACCTTCAAGGAACAGAGTTGGATTTACAACAAAAAATATTATTTTGCTGCATAATGATATAACATGGAGGCCACAGGCAACTTCTTTCCTGACCTTTTTTGTTAAAGTCCATAAATACAAAAAAAGACCGCAAATATTTAGGAACATCCCTAACTTCACAGAACTATCTGAACAGACAAGGACTAATAGAGAGATTTAGCAACTACTGTGCTGTGCTTTTATGAGGCCTAAAAAGTACCCCAAAAAAACTAAATTATGGACTAAGTACAATTAAGGAAATTAAGTATCCTCAAAACATAATGCAGACACCCAAAAATCTGACAAATAAGCTTTATAGATCTAGCCAACAGAAAGATAAGGACACTACTCTTCTGAATTTCAGTCTTTTCCGTGAATTTGGGTACCTGACTGAAGCCTCTCTACATGTATGAAATTTGAAATTATGTGCAATAGTACCACAGATTATCTTTTCACAGATATTCTTGTAGAAGTCAATATTAAACTGAACAAATTCATTTGTTTTATAAATAGGGTATTGATCTTTTGGCTAATAGCTTGTCTGGCCAGAAATAAAAGTAATGGGATAGAAATCCAGATTGTTTTGCACTCTTGGATGAAGTCTGTACTTGTAGGGCTACAGAGCTTTCTTTCCTGTCAGCCTCTGCATTTTCTGCATAATATCATGGGCTCAACACCTGAGAGGATGAATGTCCTATCAGGCATTCATGGAAGGCTATGGGACATATCCTAGTGGATGCCATTTCCAAGCACAGGAGAATGCAAACATGTTTGAATTATCCAGTTGTCACCTCTGATGAAATGACAGGCCATGTGAAGTGAACGTAAAGCCTCGCCACCTGGTCTCCCATGGCCTCCTTCTAGACAAACTGGGGACACATGGACTGGACAAGTAAATGAAAAACTGTTGGACTGCCAGGCTCAGGGTGCAGTGCACAGACACTGAAGTCTAACCTGCAGCCCAGAATGAGTGATGTTCCCCCAGGATCTTCTGTTGTCTGGGCTTGTATTCTGGTCACCTTCTTTCATTTCCTATTAAAATACCTTTTATGACAGACTCAAAGCCATAAGTTTTCATAAGGTGAGCCTGCTTTATGTCTGATGATGCCTAGGCAGAGTTTAGAAACTTTTCTGACTGGTTTTTGATTATGACAAGCTGAATCTCCTGGTTCTTCCTGTTTAGGCACATCTGTGCATGTGCTAAGGCCCAAACTTACACATGCAAGGAGCTCTAGAGCAAATACCTGGTTGCATGGTGATAGGTAGGCATAGGTCAGAAGAATTTCTTAGACATCCTGATCTTGCATATATTCCTAAAACTGTGAGTAATCTTAGGAATTTTGGACATTATTCACTTTTCTCAAGTTAAGCATCGCTGTTCAAGGCAAAGTAGCACATTCATTGTTCACTGATATTATCAGTGTTGCTTTCATTCTATTTCAAACAGAAATGTCTCATTCCACAAAAAAGTATCAGCTCCACTTCTTAAATTACATTTTATTCTGTCATCATTACACTACCTATCCATTTCCAAATATTATTGATTATAATATTGCAAATATTTTCAAATACTATTTGAAAGAGGATTCAGAGAAGCTTCTAGAAAAATAATATTTGACATTTGTCTAAATGATAGATAAGTACTAGTGTGAAAAAAAAATAATTGTGCTTTTCATTTAAGTACATACTGTCCAAAAAAAGAGTTGAATTATCACCTTAGTTTTGTCATCTGAAAAGCTGAAACAGCAAAATCTATGCATGGTCCATTTTTTTGATTGTTAGAACACATTACAAAATGTACTAGCTGTAAAAAAAATAAATAGGGTAATGAATATTTCTACTGAAATGTGCAAACACAGTTGTCGTAATTGTTCTTACCTAAAGCAAGACACATCTAACAGATAACTATATCCAGAAACTTCACAGGTGAGTTCTAACAGATGCCATCGATCCTTCTTTGTTAATACAGAGCAAGTTATCACAGTGTGAAAAAGTGAGCATAACATTCCTAGAATCATTTAGATTGGAATAGACCTTTAAGATCATCCAGTACAACCATTAACCTAACACTGTCAAGTCCACCACTAAACGACATTTCTAATATTTGCTTTGCAAAGGATACACCATAAGTGGCAACCAGTGTCTACTTCCATTTTTTAATTATTTTAACTTTATTATTTTTAATATTTTATACTTTATTTTATTAATTTATTCTATTATTTATTATTTATTTAATAAGTAATTATTCTTTTATTTTTATTTTACTTTATTTTATTTTTAAAACATACTGTACAAAAGGGATAAATTCACCATCTTGATATCATGGATATCAAATAGGCATTCCATCTTTGTTCACAGTTCACACAAGTTACCTAAGGTGTTTCAATGAGTTGGTATATAAAAGACATCTTCCTTTCTAATAGAAAACAAGAGAGTTCCAACAGTTATCCCACTATGAAAAGTTGCTCCAACCTAAAGATTAAAATAAGCAAGCAAACAAAACATACTCAGGAGAACTGGATACATTTTTAAAGATTCTGTTTCATGACTTTTCCAATTGACAAAAGATGTTTAAAATACAGGCTTACACTAATACAAGAGATCCTGTGATGTGTCTTGATAAAAGCATCAGTACTGGCTTTTATCAGTATTTCTTTTTAGTTTTACAATGCAAGGACACAAATTCTGCTAGTACTCAAACCACAAAGTTGAATATCCAAAAATGAGGTGAAGATATAGAAGACTAGCTATATATTTTTAACTAGTTCTCATAGCCAAAGTTTGTATCACAGACTACTACAAAAATTCTACAATCTGTTATACAGAAGTTAGACCATATGGTCATAATGACACCTCTTTAGGAGGAGCTTCTCATAGCTGTAAAATCGATGACCGAACATTTTAACTACAAAATGTTAGGATGCATGCTGAATTAAGTTTACAACAGCCTGAAGCTTTTTGAGTAGAACTGACTGGTGACAGTAATTTTGTACTTCTTTCTGAAGAGGAAGCCTAAGATGTCACATATAAAAAATCTAAACTATGTCCAACAATAACTATTGTTTCAATACTGATTTTTTTTTTTAAATAAAGCACAGAAAACTCAACTCTCTCCTACAACAGCAAGCCATTCTTAATTTTCCTGATGACTTAGTTATGACATACAAAGATAATGATCTTTCATTATGAATTTAATATAGAAGTGTACTTTGAAATATTGACACTCATAAGCAGAATATTTAGAAGTAATCCTAAATAAATAAATCACTACAACTATTTCCCTCTAAATTTTGGTTGAATTAACCTATTTCTATCAAATGTTTTTATTTCCACTAAAATGTATTTATTTTTGCTTTGTAATTTTTATTTTAAAAAATGGAAATCAGCAAAAAAATTGAGCCCCACCTTGATTAAGTAATAATTAAACTATATATAATTAATGTGCATATTCTTTTGTTCTTCTTTTACATTAACTGATACAAAAATAAAAAAAGGTTATTCTGAAGGATGAAAAAGGTCTGCTTACACCAGTTCAAGCATGCAGTTTTCTCTGTCTTGAGTAGAAGGCTAATGTGACAACTGATACAATGATAACTGTAGAGTAAAAAAGCTTTTACAAAAAATAAATTCTAGGTGTAAGAGTAGTGTACATATGAATCGGACAAGATCTGAAAACCTAAATTTCAATTAAAATAACCAGTTAAGTTATTGCATTGGAATTGCACTTCTTGAAGCCTCAGCTGTTCTGTCACTGTGCTTCATTCCTAATCAACTCATGATATGAATATGCTGAACAAGAAGGAATCCTACTTTTGCAAGAAATTATGGGTCTTGCATGTTGAGTTACTATAATGACTCTTAAAATTTCAACTGTCTTGGAACAATTAATATTGACAGGAAAATATACAATGGGCCAAAAAAGCAAGTTAGCAACCGAAAAAACCTTCTATTTCAAAATACACTTATTTCACCAAAGGACAATGTGCTAATGATGCATGGTAAACTAAACAGAAGATCAGAAACTAGCCTTAAATGATGGGAAAATACCAATTGAAGAATGGGCTACGTTGGATCACATCTTTAGTCACCATTTGCCAGAAGGACTATTTTCATCCCTTCATCTCCTGCAACCTACTAACCGAAGCATCAGTAACAAGCATTCACTGGACTTATTCTAAGAAATAGCCCAGTCAGTCCAAAATTTTAATAAAAAGCATCTCAAATAGCTACTCAAAAACCACAGAAAAAACTTTGAGGAAAAACATATAACCTGTCTATCTCTTCTTTGCCTTTTACTTCCTCTTTCATTTCACCTCCCATTGGCACCAGATCAGAAACATCGTCAAGAGCCCCAGATTCATGGCTGGAGCACCCCCATGAGCCAACACCGTGTACAACAGCGAGTACCAGATACTCCAGGCCAAGAGTTGTGCTCTGCTCCTCTGTTCAATTATTTCCTAAACCCATTTATCCCCTCAAAACTGAGTATCACTCCTCTATTGCAGCTCAGCTAGTCTATTACTATTACTATTATTAAACTGAGCTCTGGCAGCCTCCTGAGTGTTAAATGTTGTATGAAGTATAAGACAGCATGACCCCTCCTACACCAAATCACAGTTTTCAATCACTAAATGGAAAAAAAAGGACAAGGGAAAGTAATCCAATATTCAGTAATTTAGTAATACCACATACAGACGAGGTGGGTGACCACCATCAGGTCAGAAACACACCTTGCTAGCTGAAGAACAAGCAGCACAGTGATTGGTTTCATAATTCTGTTTGAGAAAATCAACAAAATCTAATGAACAAAGAAGTGAAATTGAATTTATTCCTCTTAAATATCAATTACATTGTGATGCAGAAGTTGTTCTCCACAAAGACAGAAGGGCCATGAACAACAGCTATTAAAGGCTTCCATTTTGCCAACAACTACAGTGTTAACAAAGTATTCAAATTATTTATTTTTACACTGATATAAGACAAAGTAAATACAAAATATATAATATTATTTAATTTTTACATAAATATTACATATACTTAAGAAGACTAAGTCCTTTAAACAAAAGTTTACATCTCAGAAAAAAAATGCACCTTGATATACTGCAAAAACTTTTCAATAAAATTTCAGGATTATTTAGAATCTTGGAAAGAAAATCTAGAAATACATTTAGCTGGATAGACTGGTTCTTTCTGTGCTTTAAACAGGCTGTGTGCATCACAGCTGGAATACTGCTCCCCTAACCAGGAGCCATCCACGGGAAATGACCACTCCTGGTCCACATTCCATCGTGCATGTGAGCACACGCCGAGTAAAACAGAACCTCTGTAAGCACAGGCTGCTGTGGAGAGTGACACTGATAAGTGCTCTAAAAATAAGAGTCAGCAAGTAAAATATTTTAATCCATGTTTACACCAAGTTAGGTGCTTTTTAACTTCAAATCTGATTACATCTGCCTCACTTAGCACTCTTGTAAAATCTGGCACTCTTTCTTGCTTTGTTCTCCTTAATAAAGCAGCAGAAAATTTTATATAAACATAAAGAATTAATGTATATAATACAGACATTTAAGTTTACTATCCTACCTATTCTCCATAGAAACTAATTTCATGATGTAAAAGGTTTTCTTCAATGCACACTTGAAAGCAAACTGCAATTCTTTTTACAAATGTACATTTCAATTCTGTAATACGTGAGGCATACCATATTTGTAGTATAAGTGTACATTCACAGACAACAAGGTCCCTCAAATACATTTACAATGAGAAAAAAAATGTTCCTTTACACTTGTGAGTTGTTCTAGAGTTCTTCCAGTGTCATCAGAGACCATCAAAAGGGCAAATTTTTGTTAATAATGTATAAATTTTTTTAAAGTAAAAATTACTGTCTTTGCATGTTCTCTCTGTGTTTTTAAGTCACTTTCCTACATTAATAAGTACATTTTCATTAATTTTTCACCTCCACTAATTTATCTAGCGTGATTCTGACAATGAAATTATTTCTATTTCAATTTACTGCCTAATTTTTCACTGTGCTTTATTTTATGTTACTTTTATACTCTATTCATTTTTAGGAAAATTATTTACTGATATTCCTTTTCCTGATATATGAAATTGCTTATGATAAAGAACATAAGTGAAAAAAGCCACGAATTTAATTTAAAATTCCCAGGATTCAATGTCTAGCAACTATAAAGCACTAAGATTTTCAGAGGTCTTTTTTGTCTCTTTTCTGCTTTCTAAAGGTGATAGCCTCAACCACATATACGCAAAGTTCCACGCTGTCATTTTCATTTAGCCATTTTTCAAACATAACAACATCATCAGGTGCCTTTAGCCTCTCCTGTTCTCATACACTGTACAAAAGACATACTATTTCATGCAGAGAACATCAGCCCCTACATCCTACCAGATGTAAAATTAATCTTATTATGTTTTCAGAGTAGATCGTAAACTTTTTTTTTTAGCAATATCTGTCCCTTGCTTCTAAATTATTTTTCTATGGTAAGAAACCAAAATAAATACATTATAATTTTAAAGGGGAAAAAAAAAGGTATATACACATTACAAATTCAGGTAGATTTAGCTTAACAAATATCCTTCATTATTAACAGACAAGAATGATCATGCACTTCCTGTTATAAAATACTGTTTTCAATTGCATAAAACTTTGTCACTTTTCAACCATTCAGCCTGACATTCTACATCACAGGTTTTAATTCACTCTTTCTTTAAATACCTCTATAATGGTCTCTATTTACATAAAAAAAAGCTGCAAGGGAACAAACTGCTTTATTTTTTAAAAAATTAAAAATTAAAAATGATGGTATCATATTGAGCTACGATGTTTTTAGGAAAGCCTTAATATTTAACAAAGAATGTGCCATTGGACATCATACAGAAATCAGAAAAAAAAAAGTTACTCTGAGAGTACCTTCAGATCACACATACTAAAGAGAATTCTTGTACTTTAGAAGCCAAATCCTCCAGACATTTCATCTGCAAGGAGAGTCTTCCAACCTGGGCTGCACACAATCAGATCTATAATGATAGGTCTGAGCTTCTGTGAGTCATATCAGGTTTGGATCCAGACAGTTGAAATAAGAATAGAAAAACTTTTTCCTGAGTTCCTTGCTGGGTTCAGGCATCTTACAGGAGAGGCGTTATGATCCTCTATACATCCTAATATGCATTACGCTTATTTCCCAACTCAGCTAAACCCAGAACTCACAACCCAGAGCATCCCTTTGCTAATACTGTTGACAGTCGCTGGCAACACATCCCATCAAACTCCTTCTCTACATTGAGGAGAAATCAAGAAACAGTCAATGCTAATTCCTTATTAGCTCCTGTAACAGAGAGCAGTCGTCATTCTAAAGGTTCCTTATGAGGACTAGTGCAAGGCAACTTGATCTAGTACCATTGTACACCTTCACTTATGTTTATAAAATGAGGACCTGAAGAGTTCGAAAATATATTAGAAAATTGGGGTTTTTTTCTGTATTCTTAGTGCTTTAATACCAGTCAAGAATTTTTATTGGACTTTATTGTGCAAGTCTTTGTTTGCCTCTTCAGAGATGGAAGGGCAAAATGGTTTTGCTTAATATACATAAAATGTAAATTATTCTAGACAACCCATATGGAAAGTGATATCCAAGATGTGAAGCAATGTTTCAGTTCCAGAACAATATATAATCTTAAAAGGGAAGAATTATCTTAATTGAAAAAACACTTCAGAAATCTTGGATCCCTTTCTAAGTGAAATCTTATTGAGAAAAACATATAGGGATAATCTTCCATAAGATTCTTTCTACATTTCAGGCAAAAATGGCAGCAAAAAAAATTAAAAAATAAAAAAATAAACCACCCATAAAAAACACCAAAACTGTTGGTCCAGAGATGAAGGTATGACTGTATTCCCAGAGAATAAAACACAGTGAAGCACATGGGCACCAAATGAACCTACCATCATTGATAAAATTTATCAATGTCTAAATGGAAGAAAAAGGTCACCTCAGGGTATACTAAGGAAAAAAGAACTGTTGGGGAACTGGAAGTAGAACAAAGGAATGCTTCTTCAATCTCCGAACCACCTGAATAACTGTGTGTCACAAGTGAAATGCACAAATTTGTTCCAGACAACACTACGGGGTTCCAAATAATCCCCTATTCTCCTGTCCCTGTTGTGGAGTTTTTTTAGATAGGATCTCTGCAGGTATACTGAATTTGGCTGGGATGAAGTCAATTTTCTTCACAGCAGCCTTTGTGATCCTGAGGTTTTCTTCATTTTTGACAAACACTGTTGATAACACACCAGAATTCTAGTTATTGATGAACAGGGCTTGCACAGTGCTAAGGCTTTTTCCTATTCTATCGTTCTAGAAGTAAGCTGGTGTTGGCAAGAAGCTGGAAAAACACACAACTTGAAGAGCTGATCCTATTGATCAAAAAGATGTTCCATACCATATGATATTTTGCTGAGCAATAAAAACTCAAGAAAGGGACATGGAAACAGGGAAAGTCGTGGTTATACTCTGAGGCTAACCTTACCAGAAATTGGTTAAGCATTTGGCTGCCAGTGGAAAGCAGTGAATAAATTCTTTTACTTTTCTTGCAAATACTGCTTTTGCTTCACCTGTTAAACTGCCTTTATTTTGATCCACAAATCTTTATGCCTTTCTTTTATTTTCCCCCCATCCCACTGGAGAGGGGAAGGAGTGAGCAGCTGTGTTTCGCTGCTGGCCAGGGTACACCCACCAAAGCAGAAGAGGAAGAGCATCTACTAATGACTATGTGCAGTGGGAAAGAGCCCGATAATAGGGTCAAAATTATGCTCTAAAGACTAATTCTGCAGATGAAACACACTAGGTATTAGACTAAATTTGAAAATTCCTCACTTGTTCAAGTCCAGAGAGAAGCCCATATGATATTCTAATTAATTAATTAATTTCTAATCTGATCTAAGCTGCCAGAGTGGAAAACACCTACTGAAATTCTCAGACAAGTAGTTTTGAGACTTTTTTGCAGTTCCTTCCTATTTCTAAGCTCAAACGTCTGGCAATCACTGAATTCTTCCAAACATGTCTTCTCCCAGACACAAATCCAAGAAGGTAAGAATGGCTGTCTGACAGAAGGATGCTATACTGCATGCCAAGCAAGGCCAGAAGCCAGAGCCCTTTTTTAAGAAGCTGATTTGTTAAGAAAATAAACTAAAGTCCAAGTTTATAAAGTTATAAGAAATGAACTTTCCCACTGATTATGAACAGACAGGAAATGAAAAAAGAATAAATAAAACATAAGTAAATAAAGCATTTATTATAGATCTGAATACAGGGAAAAAAGTAAGTTAAAAAACCAACAAACAAAAAAGACATAGAAGAGGCTCAAAATTAAGATAAGCTGTTCCATCTTAAAGATATGGCATCCTGGATGTGCCTCGTTTATTTGGGTTTCTGAGGAAAGTATATAGGTCTGAAGAGCAGTATGCTGCACATAAGCCACTAAGGAGAACAAAGTTCTTGAGACCATTATCAAAATCACTCATAAGCAGGGACACCTTCCATTGACCAGGTTGCTCAAAATCCCAACCAGCTTGGCCTTTAACTCTTCCAGGTATGGGACATTAACAGGGTTTGTAGGCACCCTACTCCAGCATGTCACCACCCACACAGTAAAGAATTTCTCTTAATATACAATCTAAGCCTGCCCTCTTTCATTTTAGAGCCATTCCCCCTTGCCCCATCGCTACATGTCCTTGTAAAAAGTCCTTTTCCCTCCTTTTCATAAGCCTTGTTCAGATACTGGAAGATTCTGTATGTGTTCCCAGAGCTTTCTCTTCTCCAGTTTGAACTTCCCCAAATGTCTCAGCCTGTCTTTAGGTTCCAGCCCTCTGAGCATCTCTGCCATTCTCTGGACCTGCTCCAGTATGTCCATGTCCTTCGTATGTTGGGGATTCCAGAACTGGCTGCAGTACACCAAGTGGGGTCTCACAAGACAGGAGTAGAGGTATTGAATCACCTCCCTTGACCTGCTGGCCACATCTCTTTAGCCAGAGCCCAGCATACAACTGCCTTTCTGCTCTGCATGAACACATTGCCAGGTTGTGTCCAGCTTTCCATGCAGCAACACCTCAAAATCTCCTCACAGTTTCTCTCATTCTATTCCCTGCCCAGTCTCCATCTTTGTATGGGGCTTCCCTAACCCAGGGGCAGGATCTTGCACCTGGACTTGTTGAATTTCATGGGTTTAGGAACTATAGAATCACAAACTAAAAAGGAAATCACTGTTTCCTCAGTCATCAGTATTGTTCTGATGTGGGCCTGCTGAATCAAGTCCAAAGGAGAGCCACAAAGATGATTGGAGGGATGGAGAACTTCTCCTAAGAGTTTGGATTGCTCAGCCTGAAGAAGACAAGGAGACTACATCGCAGCCTTTCAGTATTAAAGGAATTTTGTAAAGCAAGGAGGGCAACTTTTTGCACAGGCAAATAGTGGTAAGACAAGGGGAATCAGTTTTGAAGTAAAAGGTGAAATATTTAGATGTTAGGAAGTTCTTTAGTGTATGGGTGGTGAGATACAGGAACAGGTTGCCCAAAGAAATTATAGATGCCCCACTCTTGGAATTGTTCAAAATTAGGTGAGGTTTGATGGGGCCCTGGGTAACCTCATGTAGTGGGTGGCACCCCAGATCTTGGCAAGAGAGCTGGAACAAGATGATTTTCAAGGTCCTTTCCAACCCAAACCATTCGTGATTCTATAATCTCCGCTCACAGAGGGTCATGTAAGGAATTGTAATGCTGACCCCTAGCTTTGCTCCTAGGCCTTGCCTACTCAGTGGAGCAGCAAGGTCACATAACTCATTAACATCCAATATATCTGTGATTAAGTGTGCTGCTGGTATACATCTCATTTAGTCTCCATGCTCCAAGTTCCTTCTCAAAGTGCTACAGCCAGTTGTACCCAGTACAAGACCAAGTCTTTGAGAAGCCAATGTACAAAAGTCATTCATACCACAGAACAAGCAGGAATGGCAAAATGCAGAATAAAAGAGGAGAGCAACTAGAGAAAGAGAATTAGTCCAGCCACTTATGGTAAAGAAAGAAGCATTAGTGCCAATACAGTGGTCCTGCAAAAATCTTGCCTTGAACATAGTTCAATAAGGAATAGTCTTCAATAGGTATTTCTCTTTTATGTGGAATCCTCTGGCTTGTAGGAGCCTTTTGCAAGCACTGCTGTCACAGAATATAGTGCAAATGCTACACAGTAAGTACATTATAATCTTTCCAAAACCATAAGAAAGCAGTGTCATGTCAAATTTTCTAAATGTTACCAAAACAAACCAACCAATCAACCAAAAGAAAAAAAAAATCCCAGAGATGAAAATGAATATTAAATAAATATATTTTAAAACCTTAACCTAAAAAGAACAGCACTCCATCTGTTCTGTTATCTAAATTATAGTCACATATATAATTTTAACAGGATTTCCAGCTAAGTAAATAAATCTTGTACTATGACCACATACACATATGTCTATATTCTCTAAATTGTTCCACTTACAGCTTTGCTCTTTTTAAGGCAAACCAAATACTTAACAAGAATTCTGATCAAAAAAGGGGTAATTTTTACTGCATAAAGTCACATTTATGTCTAGACCACATTTTTCAGAATTTCCCTTACTATTACAGTCTAACACTAATAACAAAATGCTGTCTTGTAGTTCTGAGTTGCAAGAAGATCTAAGTTCAGTAACTGGAGTATTAAAAGGCAACTGAGTAATATTTATATTCAAATTTTCTTCAGATTTATCAATTTAATAAAATTATCAAACTACAGGAATTCCTCATCTGGATTGTACATAGGACAAGAAAAATCTGAGAAAACCTTCATAGGGAGCATTAAAAAATTTGAAATTAAATGTATGTGTTTAATCCCATATCTAGTGCATTTTTATTTCAAAAGGGCAGTTCTCAAAGCCTGAATATTGTCATCCAAACACAAGACAAATATGAAAATATAAACTTTGGTGAAAGAATTCCTCAATGGTAAGGTCTTGCTGTAATCTTATAACTAAATGCTAGATAACAGTCAGTGTGGGTATGTAAAAAGAGATGCACATGACAAAAATAACGCTACCAATAGATGAAAAGCTCTCTGATAAATTAGCTATTATATTTCAGGAAAAAGAAATCCGCTTCTAGTAGTAATCAAGAAAATCAAAAGCATTAACTTTGGAGCTTATTATGAAAGCCAATATACTGCTACATTACTTTATACATATGTGGTATTCTCATAAGTCATATTCTGTTTAACCTTTCAATTCTAGTTACCGCCTCTCAGAAAGAAGAAAATTTATTATAAAAAAAACTAACAAGGACAGTAAGGGAGACCAGAAGCAGAGAACAATTTCCATATTGGAAAAATCTAGGCATGATTCTTTTAAGAACCTGAGATCAAACTGAGATAAACTGAAGATATCTAAACTATAAAACCAAACAGTTCAGGGGACATGTAGAAAATTCTATTTAAACACAATGAATTTGGTCAAGGTGGATTTGTTTTCATACAGAGCAAAAAGGGCTATAAAACTGCCTGGTGATATATTCTTTCTTTCATATTTATGCCTAGCCCCTCTCAAAGATATCAGCCTGTATATGGGTGCAGGGGACCACTTTGGTAGCTTGTATATTTTAATAATTTAGTCTGTCATTGTATATATTAATCTTTTAGTCTGTCATTCACAAATAAAATTATTTTATCTGTCTTCTGCGTTATTGAGAAGGTGAGGCAAAATAAGGCATTTATTACAAAACTTCAAAGATATTTACAATCCACTGGGTAATCCAGATCATTCTCCACTCTGTAACGAAGTGTAACACCAATGTAGATCAGCCCCATTAACTGTCAAAATGGAGCAAATTATATTTCATTCCAACTCTTACAGAAAAACTAGAAAAACATTGAAAAAAATATTTTTATTCCTGTTCTATGGAGAGAGTGGGAGGGGAAGACAGATCTCCTGTAGTATTTAAAGATTTGTTCCTGAATTCCACTGTGGGTTCTTACTACATCAGGTTATTACAAATCAGGGACACTGTGGTTTCTCTTATTATTTCAACTCCTCATGACTCCAACCTTTGCAAAATGTACATCAGAAGACTCTGAGAAAGGCACAGTGCACCATGTCTTTCCCACCATATTTATCAATGAATAATCAACAATTGCTTAGCACAGGACTTAAGATATTTATCTACATAGTAAATCACATCTGTATTAACCTTGTTTTACTATTGCCCATCCATGATTCTCTCAAGAGAATGGCTTAGTGCCTCATACTCCTGTGGAAGTTGAAAAATTCTACTTATTTCTTCACCACTATTTGAGATGAAAATATTGAAAGGCTAAGGATGCACTCACATGACATCCCCCATGCTGAAGGTTGTTTATCTTGGTGCACATGACTGTATCATTTACTGAATTAGTGAAAGCCCCCTTTGGCCCCAAGTCAAAACAAAGTCATATGTGATTCTTCTGCAAAAACCCAATTTCTCATATACATCTGCCATATTCTATAACATTTCTCCTGAATAAAATATCATTCCATAGCAAATAACATCCCATTATGAATACACTATGTGTTTCAAAAATCATAAACAGATATCTACATTCCCAGCATCATTCAAGAGGTTTCACATTATTTTTAGTTCTATTCCTCACCAACCAAGGGAACAACAGGGCCTACTGTTACAGACCTGACACCAAATGATATTGCAAACTACATGACTCATGCCCAGAAAAGAGATCTGTTGATAGGCATTACCAAGCATAATTGGGTTAGAAACCCCTTCAGCTGTAGCGCCATCCTGTAAAGCACTGTAGGAAGTGAAAATAGGGGTCTAGAATTAGCAAACTTTTCTCAGCATGCATTTACACATCTGTAACTATTTTGCCCTATGAATTAGTTTTTTTGAATCTCATCTATACTAGCTTCTTCTATGGCTTCTACCATACCATATCCTGCAAAGTTTGAGAAATGTCATAACATTTCTTTGGTGTCATGTTCCTCAAAACAAAGGCCTATAGTTTTCCCCTTAGATTTTTCAGTTTCTGATTTTACTATATCCCTTTTAATATATATATTTTTAACACACTCCTGGCAATATTAAACCAAATTCCTAGCTGTGACAGCTGTCTTGGGAGTGCATACTAGCAAATGTGACTGTTTTCCCTATCATCTTATGCCCTTAGATTGTAAAATAATTACTTATAAAAATTAGAAACTGAAATTCCTGATGTTCCTTAGACACATGAGCCTCATGAATTGACAACTTTAAATCTACCATTATTTTAGCAATTGAGGAAAAATTATCAGCTTCGTTTTTTACAGATCTATTACAAGCCTATGAAACCAATCCCAACTCCCACACTGTGCATTTGGCAAACAGAAAGGCTTTTCTGGTTCTGTAATCAGACAGAGGTAAAACAACACACTCAGTCTGTCAAGGCTAGAACTTACAAGTGAAGCTAGGGCCATAGGGATGCCAGAAGTGGCAAAACAGCGTTTTGGAAAGACCCACAAAGTTACTCAAACATGACTGGCAATGCCAGTTGAGCTTTGGATCAGTAACGTAACAAAAAGCAAACAGATGAAAATGAGCTAAATATAGGCATAGCTATAGCAAAAAAAAAAAAATATATAAAACATGCTTAGTGATTTTACATGGCCATATTACCAACAGACTTTCTGATCTATGCCACTTAAAACACAACAAAACAAACAAAAACTAACAATCTCTCTAAAAGCCTATGTTCTGAGAAGTTCTTTAAAATATCTGTGCATAACATAGCACAAAATATTCCTTATAGGTGGTTATGACCATAACTTTTTGGGTGGCCTCTTTTCTAAATGTTCTGTAGACGAAATAGAAGACACCAGATGAACACAAAATTAAATAGAAATCCTGACTTCAATAGATGCTCTCAAAAAGTAAGCCTATAAAAATTTTATTATGCTAGCATTTGGTAATGATCAGCTATCTTCGGTTTCTTCATCCTCTTCCTGGAAATGGGCAGAGACTAGACTCTGCAAAGGTTTTTGGTGGAAAGCCAGAGGTTTTCTTCTGTTACCTTCTAGCTTCTACTTGGAGGAAAACAACCTCCTTTCCAAAACAGTGGAATCACAGAATCATTGAAGTTGTAAAAGGCCTCCAAGACCATCAAGCTCAACCTTAGACTGAATACCACCATACCCACTAAACCACATCATGGTAACAATCCAAACTGAACCTCCCCTGGTGCAACTTGAAGTCATTTTCCCTTGTCCTATCCCTAGTTGCCTGGGAGAAGAGGCGCAACGCCAAACTCAATCTCCCACCTTAAAAGGAGGAATTTAAATAACCAAAAATTCTGAAGGACAGAAAGAATATGATTTCAGTTTCATCACTACATTGTACTCCAGAGAGAAGCCCTGAAAATCTTCTTGACAGACTTCCCATCACAGAAGACACCATCAGGACACATAACCTTTCCCAAAAAATCCAACTTTTATTTACAATGAGCAAGGAATTCCAGGTGTAAATTAAGTGCCAGGCTGAAAGGTGGAAAATCCAGTTTGATCCAAAATTTCTTTGTACGTTTTCAGTCTGCCGTGGATATCAGGTAAAGAGATTAAAGACAAAAACTTTCAGAACATCAAAACTGATCACCACTCCCCAAATTAATTCCAAGATAATAAAAAAATTCCTCCTCAGTTTCAAAGATTTCAGAAAAAAACCCAGTTTTTCCAAGAAGATTACTTCTACATGTATGTAACAGTCTGGCAACAGCACTACAGCACTACAACTTTTCATGCAGATTTGCATGTGTAGCCTGAAACAAGGAATAAAGACAATTTTGGGAAAACATGCCATAAAGTCATTCAGGCTTGAAGCAAGAATGGTGAAAAGCAAAGGAAATTAGTTATATTCTTCCAAGTGTAGATGAGCACTTCGCTTCACTCACAAGTCAACCTCAAGATTTCTCACTTGGAATGTTAAATACTGGAAAAAAATATACAAAAATAAAATCTTCCCGTTTTTTAGGATTTTGTGATAATTCCCTCAATGGAAAGAGTCCTTATACTGCAATTTAGTCTTATCCTATAGGTGTAAGACCACACCTCAGCATCTTCCAAAGCATTTTTCTGACTAGAACACTTGTTCTTCATCATTTGGAAAAATTCCAAAGATAGTACAGATGAAATTTCATTTTTCTCCAGACTTCTTATCTGTGAATAGGTCAGAGATCATCCCCTTATTTTCTTTTTCTTTTGCCTCTTCTTGTGCAGATACCTATTCTTTTTTCATAGACTGATCCCTGACCAAAAGGGCAGCTGTCTGAGTATGTGGAACTTCTCCAGTAAAGTAGTTATGGGAGAACAGCCCAACAATAAATTCAGATGGTAGAGGAAGTTATAAACCAGGAAACAGAAGGGTGTTATTCTCTGGTCCCAACATTTTTTAGAAAACTGTTTTAAATTGTTTCAAGTTCGGGTGGTGACAGTGAATAAACACTAAAAAAAGCCAAACCAAAAACCACCCTAAAAACAGGGGGAAGTATGAAACTACATACTTTTTATCTTAATGTCTTTGAATATCTAATAATAAATGGAAAAAAAAAAAACAAATCCACCATGTGTCTGACTTAGTAGCTTGCCTCAATTATATTTAAAGAAACTGATTAACAAGGATTCACCCTCTAAATTAATTTAAGGTTGAAATTTGTGTTAGTTCTGTTTATTCTTCTCCTATTTCATTTATACAGTTTTATTCTTGCCACTTTGTATGTTTTCAGCATGAACTCTCTTCTGGATTGTGCAAAAATTAATGAAAGCAGAGGCTTATTTAAGATTAAGTCCTTTGGGGAATGCCAATCACAGCTATGTTTGAAAAAAAACCTTAAAGGCAGATTGTTACCACAAATTTTGGCATAACTCAGAGTAGCCATGAACATCTAAAATAATAAAAACTCCTGTGAGCTGCCCTCAAATGCTATCAATATAAATTACACAAGGAAAAATAAGGAAAGATGGGAAATTAAATTTGTTCTCTACTATAAGGATGGGACTAATTTAGTTTTCTGAGGAGTTAAAGAAGTTTCTTGTTCTAAATTAGACAACAGAAGGCTACTTGTTAAGTGATGACGATAATTAGAAGTACATTGTGCTTGTTGTCCATGTTGAATACACAGAAAAGTATATTTAAATACTATATGGTATAGATAATACCAAAGTTTTCATAGCAGAGGTTTAGCCCACTATGCTGCCAGATTAATGTAAGAATGAAGCACTGGTTCATTTTAATCAAACAGAACAAAACCAATTTAACATTTTATGCCTAATCAGGATGAAAACTTCGTTGGTTTATGCAGTTTCAGTGGTTATTTCATGGACTTCAATTCCCAGTAAAGAGAGAGGCAATCAAACTTAATAATAATCTCTCACTGTAGTGAGTAACTGGGCTGAAATCTTGTCTTACCTAAAAAACATGTCAGATCATACATTCTTAAGATTTCAGTATTTCATTTGTGAAACTACTCTTTAACCATAAACATTCTTCTATCACTGATGGAAGAGAGAAAGGTAAATGAGAGAAAAAGAATTACATTCATTTAAGATACCAAAAAATCCAGGGAGGAGAGCATTCAAAATTCACATAAGAAAAGAAATATACAAGCTTCAAACCTAGCAGTGATTCTGTTTTATGGAAGAATGAATACCACATATTTAGAATTTTTCCACAAACTGAAATTACTTTTTTTTGACCCACTTTAATCAGAAGTTCAGGTTTTGCAAAAAGCTCCCTGACATGCTGCCCAGAATTAAGGGTCCTGGAAGCCCCAGCTGTCTCTGTTGCTGAAGAAACAGGGACTGAACAAGTCAAAGGATGGAGAACATGGCTTCCCACCAGCCTGCCAGTGAGGCTGCCAAAGAGCTGGGGAAAGGACCTGGCAGAAATTCAGGTTTCTTCCATCAGAATCCAGATATCCAAACTTGTCTGGCTTTTAGCATCACATGAAAACTTCTGTCAAAAAAAAATCCTGGCAAAAATTGGAAAATTTCATTGGAAAATCTTTCAATTACCTCAGTGAACATGCAAATTCCCAAAAAAGTTGAGAAGTTCTAATGAAGCCTTAGGTAACTCAAGACCTTACTGAGGATGTGCAAAGATCCCAATGAGCTTAGAAGAATATGCAGAATACACTGCAGTAGAAAGATTTATTGGTAGAATTTGAAGATAAATAAAACCTTGAAAACTCTACACAAAATAAAGGTGCTTTCTCCTCTCAAAAACTTCCTAATGTCACTTTTCACCTGGAACTGCCTTTCAGTGGTTGCACTGAACAAAATCCAAACACTTTCTCCTTCCTTCCTTCCTTCCTTCCTTCCTTCCTTCCTTCCTTCCTTCCTTCCTTCCTTCCTTCCTTCTCCTCACATCTCCTGAATGCCATATCTGATGCTGAATTCCTTGTCATTGTAGGAGGGCAGTAACAGTTGCACTGGACAAAACCTACCTGTATTATAAAAAGCTCTTACAAGGAATAAGCACTGCAGGGGAAAGAAAAAAAAATAGTATGACAAGGAAAAAAAGTGCTACTAAATTCTTGTGAACTCAAAATAGACATACTCACTTATTTTATCCTTAAATATTATGCATCAAATAAAATCTTGTGATTATCCCATACAAAAAGTATACAAGGAATTTCTGTTCCTATTTTAACCAGACATAAAAATTTCATATATATATAGAGTGTTAGACCATAAAAGTAATTGAAAAATACACGGAAGCTTCTGAGGCTCACTGATGAGATCAGGAATGAGTAATACTTTGTCACAGATCACTTCTTTGATCACTTCAAATGAAACCTGAGAAACTAATAGCAGCTGTGGTTTCTCCTTTCCTTGCCCTTTTTATTTTATTCTTTTTCATTTTATTTCCTCCGATGTTATATTCCCTTTATTTCTGAACCAAGGAAATTTATGACAGCAAGTTAAATTCATCTATCATAAATGTCCTTGCAACAGATTTCCTGACATATAAAAACATGTTTTTTCTGCAATGTAAAAGGCCTGAAAGACAGGTCAAATAAACCCCACGTAATAGTATTCAACAGCAAAATTGCTGAAACAAGAATAAATGTTGCTATTCACTCTTAGATTACAGCTAGGGGCAGAGCAAGCTAATTGCTTCATTACAATGGACAGATTAGATTATTGAGAGTGAAATGATTATCAAGTGCATAGTCATGGGGTTATACTGGATTCCCCATTTCTCCTGGCAGCTCAGTTGTACTGATGGCAAAATAGTGTTTTTAAAACCTTAAGTATCCAGGAGGCTGAACTTTCTGTTTTCAAATGAGGACAATGTCATTTTTTTTCATGTTTTAATCATTTTCTAATTAGAGTATTTCAACTTTTCCTAAAAAATATGAGAAAACACAACTTGTATAAAATTCAGCAACCTCCATGTCCAACAAGAAACAAGAATAACCTGGGAGAACCCACATCACCACACACCACAGTTATGAGTGCAGGGCAAGCAACAGGTTTTGCTGCAATACATACTGCTATATTACATGGGTAGTAGATACTACAGTGCCATGCACCCTGCAGGTAATGGAATCCAGGAGGGGACCAAAGGTAAACCTAAACAAATCTTTTGTTGTGCATCAGGACTCAGATATCCTCACCTCTGTGATCAGCTGTTTTTTATAGTACACTGTAACTGTCACAGAGATGCCTCCTTTTTGTGGAAACCAAGACACAGGAAACCTGGAGAGAATTGGTATACACTTTAATTTTGTGCTATTATGGAGTAATACCTCAAAGTTGAGTTGCATATCTGAATCCAGAGAACATGGAACATGTACCATGCTGCAGATACTGGGAAACGTGTTCATAGCTCTTGGATTCTCAGTACTCAGTAGAGAATACTATTCTATCTGAAACACAAGTTTTGCAACTCTATTTCTTTTCAACCACTAGACTTGCCAGTGAAAACTTTTGCAATAATAATATCCTTCCTCAAGGACGGAAAATAAAAGAAGCAGAAAGAGAGACGAAGATGAGCACACTAAGATATGAGTCTCGTGGATGATGTGCTTTTGCTCTATTTTTACCAAGAAGGCCAGAGAAAGGAACAAAACCTACTTGTGCTGCTTTGGGGGCAACACTTGTTCAAGGCAGTAAAAATGTATTTTGGGAGTGCAAAAGGATAATCTAAGTCAGATTGTTCTTGTTTCTAATCACTTCCTTCTTTGTGAGAGTGAAGACAATTCCAAAACTTGGTAACAAATGTTAAGGTCAATTCCCTCTCCACCTCTGCCCAGGAAACACCCACATAGGTGCTGGAGATAGAAAGTAGCAGTCATGAAAAAATCTTTGCATTCCTCTTCAGTACAGGCAGAAACAGGGTTGGGTGATTTCACTGTACGTTCAGCATTTTGGTGTCATTCTTACAAGCGCCTTGACTCAAATCTACCCATCCTCCAAAGAATGTAGATCAATCTGCTCTAACTAAAACTGGATAAAACAGATTATTAAAATAAAGAAACATGGGGAAACAAAACTAGGGTAGAAATGTAGACTACAATTTTTTTAAGTGTATCTGACAGATTGAGAAAGCACAAGTAGGTTGCAGCAAAGCAAGGAGGTGAATAAGCAAATGAACAGAAACTGGTAGGAACCAGGCTCACGCATTTTGACTGGCATGGCTGTCTGTCAGAAGCAAATTAAAAACAGTACTTCAGTTGGAAATGGTGCAGCTGACAGCACAAAAAAAAAGCTTCAACTATCAGATGCCAGCTCTTAGAAATAACATTAATTAAATATGCCCTTTTAGAATTTCTTTACTTTGATTCTTACTTGACCAAACTGGATGAATTTATCAGGATAGGAGTTAATTTTGTTAGCACCCATTTCTTTCTCAACAGAAATATAGGTATTTTTCACCAAAAAGAGCTAGTAGAAAGCTCTAGGGACAATGATCATTCTAGGCAATACAACAGCTATATTTATATATTGTTTACTGCAGATAAAATAGTGTTAATGTGTTTTATATTGTAGCACAGTAAAAAAATTTGGATCAGAAATGATCCAAATGATTTCTTAATGAGACCCCAAAGGATACTGAGTAGCTATTGTTTATTTATCAAAAATAGTTGTATTTTTTATTAAAATCATATATACAAGGGATATTTCAGAATTTTAGTAATAGTCAAGTGCATTCATAACTTCTGCTTTGCACTTTATTATTGAAATAGCTTTCTTTTAGCTCTAAATCAGAAATATTCTTCAAATATTTTTTATTTCTAGAAACACTTGTATAAAAATTGATTCATGTAACTCAAATAGTGTGTATGCTCTTAAAGGTGAATGAACTGTCTGTAAAGAGAGAGAACAAGAACCACTGAAAGCCCTACTGTCCTCCCTTTATCTATTGTAAACAAAAAAAAACCTAAAGCTGTATTTACATAAAAGCTGATGTCATGAGAGAAAACATCAATTTGCAATTTCCTTCAGCTCCTTCACCTTTTATTACTGTAAGCAGAACACTTGCTACATGTGATTATTCTTGAACTTTAACCCAAAGCTTTCTCATGTTTGTGAAACATACACTAATTTCAGTTTGTTAAAATGTGAACCTTTATACTGTGTGTATTGCACAAATTGATGTTACACAAAAAAATCCAGAGGTAGCAGAGTAGTCAAAGATGTATAAGGGTAATCAAGTAATTAAGTTTAATCAAAAAAAAGGAGCATACTCTAGAACCAACACTAAAAACCATCAAGTGCTGACAAGACTTGCTAACTTTAACAGGTTTTTACATAGGTTTTACAGGTTTTTTACATAGAATAGCTGGATTAATTTCAATAGTTATAACAGATACTATTTATTTTTAACTCTCTTGCTAGGATATTTCTGGACAAGGTGTCTCAATTTCCCGCATTTATTTTACATATTTTATCTATTCATCTA
The DNA here is from genome assembly GCF_049639895.1 of Pseudopodoces humilis. Taxonomy (NCBI): domain Eukaryota; kingdom Metazoa; phylum Chordata; class Aves; order Passeriformes; family Paridae; genus Pseudopodoces; species Pseudopodoces humilis. Next base: position 19,630,534 of record NC_142200.1, read on the forward strand.
CATTTGGTGGAATCTTAGATATTATTATGTTTATCCACTTCTGAGAAGGTAAAATCATATCAATCTTTACAGAAATTACCAGAAAACACCTCACTGTGCAATAAAAATAAAGACATCAGTAAAATATTAGGAGTCAATCTATAATCCATGATTTCACTACATGCACCTCCTGCTCAAGCACTGGTAACAGTAAATGCTAATTTACTGCCAACAGGAAATTTTGAAGCCTGTACAGTGAATATGAAAATAAAATACATGTCCATTTTATCAAATAAGAAGGCAAAAAATCTTAAAAAACAAAAGAATACAATTCCAGTGTGACAGACTGTGTTTTCATTTGTTTCAAGATTTCACCAGGATGGGCACTACACCTCACTTCAGACTGCTGTTCTCTTCACTCTTTCTCAGGCAGCTAAGGCAGTTCAGGAAGTACAAATCCATGGCTTAAATTCTACAGAGCTGGAGCAAGGTTGTCTGCAGTCTCTCACTCCCACATGGCCCTTACAGGTTCTGACATAAATGATGAGAAATTATGGATATAATTTCTTTTCTTTCACAATAAGATTAAATCAGAAGTCATCTAATGACATTAGTAGACTTCTAACAGAATAAAAGAATGCAAGTTAAACCAAAATTCGGCTCTACTATTTCATTATGGAAACAAAATTTTAAAGAAAGCAAAACAAGGATGCCATGAAATGTTTTATTTGCCAGTGAGAGGGTCTAACCCAAATATTTTCTTACAAGCTTCATCCATAGAAATGAGTTGGGCGAAGTGAACAACTTCAAATTAGTCTGTATTAAATATAAAGAACTGACAGACTTAAATTGCCATCTCCCAGAACACTGTTATATGCAAAATGGATATAGAATGACAAAAATCACAAAATCTTATCTTGTATAACTTAAATGAAAGCAAAATTAAAATATTAAACTAGAATTTAAAAGAAATACGTAACTTCTTGTGTGGAAAAATAAATTCGTGTTAAACATGAACATGGCTTTCACAATATCTTTATTTTTTCAGAATAATTCCATTATCATCTCAGGTAGATCTCTATAGAAGTTCTATCCTCATTTTCTAGAGAGAGAAACATCTAATATAAATGCTCCTTCTTTACATATAACATTAGGAGGAAAGACTTTTTGGTATTTCATTTTACACTAACATTTCATTTTAACACAGACATTCTAGGCAGCAGTACTACAAACCAGTATGGAGTCACCATACAGTCAGGCACTGATAATTTTTAACCAGCCACTGAAACAGACTGAATATTAAACTGTGAAAAAGTAAAAACTCGCTATATCCTCTAGAAATGTGTGTCTGACATTGATACGAAAATGTTCAAAACAAAGTTGTAATAAAATTACTGGTTTCTGAATGAATATGACATTCTTAAAGAGTATAATTTATTCAGATTTGGGGGCAGAAAATCTTTCCAGAAGAGTGGGATTTGATGATGAAAGTAGGACTATCACAGTCATTTGGGGGATATTACACATGTTAACATGTTAAAATATTGCTTTTGTAGCAATTTTTTACCATCATTCTAGAGGGGAGGCATAAGAAAGGGGATAGCTGCTTCATTTTTCACTACAATGCAGATCAAAGATGACAGTTATAGCAATCCAAGAGAAAAAAAAAAATCTAACTAACAGTAGAATGTAGGTCCTAATGAATACTGGGCTAATATTAGCAACCAAGTAGTACAAAATATGTGAATATTTAATATTCCTACATAATAGTCACAGTACTGATAGATTCATTTTTCTTCTGAAAGAATGAAATGTCCTTCTAAATATAGCATTGCTTAAAAATAAGAATGCTAGGTAGGCATTCAGAAAATTGCTACTAGCATGGCAATATTTTTAATTGCTACATTTCTCAGTCTTTTTTTTTAAATTCAATTAAGTCAATGAGGCTACATATCAAATGTACAAGTAAGTCTGCAAGCCTGCAACTTAGGAGAATCAATTACTTTTATTGTGATTATTAAAAAATTAAATGCTTTGATGCAAGGTCTTTCTTTTTCTTATGTGTTGGCATAGCCAGTAGCAATAAGTTCACACTTTTTATTTCTTTATATAATCTTAAAAACTTACCGTACTTAATGAATTCATGACCCTAGCATATTTAAAGTCAATCATAATTTTTGTCATCTACAAGATCTCTATTTAAAATTATGTTTCAGTAAGAGATTAAATTAGAACAAAACTCTTATTGTGTTCTCTTTTTAAAAATATTGATGTAGCCTGTATTTCAAGTAAATTGCAAACAAACTTAAAGCCAAAACCATCACACAGTTTAAATGATCAGAAGATCTCCCCATACAAAATCTGAAATACTAGGTGTGAAGCAGCACTCCCATTATTTTACACAAAAACTGTCCAGTCCCCTGTGAAAATACAAGTGTGTGTGTGTGCAGCAATTACAACTGAGGCCTTCGCTACACACCTTTCTTTATTTATGTCCCAGATCACACTGGAAAATGCAACAACACAGCTTTACAGAGCTCATTCACTTAACCAGAGTCATCTGAGGTATCTCATATCTTATTTCTGTCTTCATCCTGTGAGCTGAACTAACTTATGTCTGAAAATCAGAGTTTTAAAAGTGTTAAAGAAGAAAACCTGCTGTTTGATATGGAGACACAAAACCTAGTTCTATCTAAAGTAACAACAGTAATGGCTTTCCAACTCCAGTTATTCAGCAGAAAAATTTTATGAGCATTTTCTTTGTTTTCATCACTAAAAATTATCTGAATACTAATTTTGGCATTGATTCATAGACCTTAAACAGCAGTTTCAAAATCAGAAATTAGTTTGCATGTTTGACTGCTGGTTTTCCCAATGACTGCAATATAACCAGTCTTTGCAGACTGTGGAAATAATGGTGGAATAATTCCATTGCTCTCAGAGACTCCAAAAGTACTGTAGCTAATCTGTCTCAGCCCCTCAGCTGTGCTAGCTCAGCATTTCATAGGACTGTACAGTAAATCAGATGAGTTCCTTTCTGTAGCTTAAAAAAATGCTCTGCCACAGTGATGAAGGGGGAAAATATTTTTTCATTAGCTTAACCTCCCTGAAACAGTTTCACAAGACAGTTCAACAGACACTTGCACCAGGGCTATGATGGTGTCATGGAGGCAGGAAGGAGCAGCTGGGCTGGCAATGGAGCTGCAGGTGCTGCACTGACAGCATGGAACTGCCTGGGGCTCTGGAGATGAATTTAGCCTCTCAGATCTGCCTTCTGGAGGAGCCTGTCTTTTTCTTACTGTATTGATTCCACAGGGACACAGGAAGAGTAGTATCTCTAGGCTCAAGTTAGCCTGTGCAAATATATTTACTAAATAAATATTGTGGCAAATTAAACTTGGCTGTGTCACTGATGGACAATATGTCCAGTGGAAGATCCATTTTGGAGCTGATGGAAACCAATTTTTTCTGACATGAGGGCAGGTCTTGGTGTCTTCTGCCATCCCTGCAGCTTCACCCCAACACCTGGACACAAAAACGCAGTACTAATCCTTCCTTCACACTGGATTCACTAGTTATGAATCTAGTGAGTTCCATGGTTCCATATAAGTTCTTATCTAAGTTTCCATTTATTATGGCAATGTGAACTTAATTATGAATTAAAAGGCAAAGAATAGTTGGATTGGTGGGCATCAGTTCAATAACTCCTTTCCTTCCATTGTTTCACACACTGAGAAAATTTTTTAAGAAAATCTTTATTAAACTGAAACTAAGGGTAGAATACATTTCAGTGATGTAATTATAAAAACTGCTATGCAGATGTTCAAACAGTCCCTAAAAAGATACTAATGATGTCCAAACATCACTAAGCAATAGAATATACTAAGGAATAGAAAGGCACAGTGGAGCTCTGGTATAAACCTCCTTCCACACCACAGTACCTTTCAGCAACTTTATAAGTACCAAATAAAATATATCCAAGGTAGAGGATATTTAATGGCAATTTCCCTCTTTTAACACAAACCAACATCTTTCTTTTGGGCAGCTTTACTGAAAATCCAGCAGTTCCAATGGCAGGCAAGAGCTGTTTTAAAATAGGTCATCATTAGTCTTATTCATGTTAGGACCAGCAGTCCCTTTGAAATACAAATTTTTTGTGGATTACTATAATAAAACACTCCTAAGCCCTTATCAAAGAAAAACCTTGTGGCTATGAAGAGTGACAAAACATGTTACCAATTCTAAACTGCTATTTTTTACTTAACTTAAAAATAAAGTAAGGAGTATATCATTAATTATTTCAATAATAACAAGAAAAAATACACATCGGTGCTTTTACTTATTATAATGACCACATAATCAATTCCTTTTTAATTCCTTTTAATAAACAAACTTCTTACTTGTAACTAACTGGTCTTACTTAATTAGAAATATTTATATCTGAGACATTAAGTTAAGACACTGTTATCATGGACTAACTCTATCATTTTTATCACTCTTCTTTGTGCAGAACAAATATGGCCATTCATACTAAAAGTTAATAATGTAACTAAATGTTTATTTTGTCTTTCTTCAAATAAAACCTTCTATACGTGAGAATATCTGTGTTATAGAAAGCTTGGGAATATATAACTCAGACCAAATTTTAGACAAGAACACTCTGCAAATTCTGCAGAAGACAGATGTAAACTCTACAAAGTAGCTAAAAACATTTCTCTTCCAACCATGTCTAAATGAATTCAAAATATGTAAATGTACATTAGTGCTCAGCTACAGCACATTAAATTTCATTCAGCTCTGGCCACCTGCATTTTCAGATATCAAGAAGGCAGAATTCAAGGCTTTCAAATAGCAAGAACTTTCTCTGTATTCTACCCTGAAAGCACCTGTTCTTGGCCCACTGCCTTCACAGCATCTTCTACAGCAATTTTTCAGGTGAACCATAAACAGGGCAGGAAAAAAATATATTTGGATTTCTTGATACATATTTTTAAACTTGTAAGATACATTTTTTAAAGAAATAGGGATACTAGGTAAAAATACAGTTTTCTTTCACTCATATGGGGATTTTGCTTAACTTTAAAATCTGGTGGAATCTTTGGTAAAATTCCACAAAGAAATTAAAATTACTGCTTCACTTGAAATATCTTCTGATGCAATATATAGTAGCACGGCAGCAATATCAAGACTTCAGAAATATTTACCAATCACTTAAACTTATCTCCTCAGACTTACTACTTATATTTAAATCAGACTATCATCAAAATATCAACAGGCATAACCTTACTACCAATCCAAAAACTAATACATTAATAAAAACCAGAACAAGCTGCTTCATTCTATCCATAGAATAAAATTAAGTTTTTAATTTTAAATAGCTCACAGTATTTACTGTGGTATTTCATCACTTCATTACTGCAATGTTACGAGTAGTTTGGGAAAAAAAAAAAGATTTTCCTGAAGCATTTTAACTCTAGTAAAAAACACATGTTTGATAAAAGCATAATCCTCAGCCTTCTAAACATGACAGTGATGCTGTTTTTCTAGCTGTTAGATAATACATGGTTCAGCTGTCACTTACTGTGCAACAGTCGGTTACACAGAATGAAATGAATCATAATCGCGATGACTAGCCAAATTAATGAAAGCATGCTGAATCAAAACCCATGCTCCCAAACTGTCTTAGATCCTGATTCAGCAAAAAGATACTTGATTTCAATACCATACAGCATATTCCATAGATACTCGTTTATCCAGACTTTCAAAGCAAGAAAATGCTGAATTCAGAACAGTGTATTTTTAACAGACTACCATCAAAAGCGACCTGTCAACTTGTAAATACACTGTAGCTAAACAAATACCATTAAAACAATACATAGCAAAAGAGAGATGGTGTGTGAGTTAGGAAACTGTCAAACTGAGTTCATAGCGCTTGCTCTATAATGTTACATTGTTTTAAGCCCACAAGTAGTAGATAAATCCTGTTTGTGACTTCCTATCTAGCAATCTGACTAGCTCCATCTATGAGATTCTACCTTAAAATATCTGTTAGCAGCTCTTACTGGGGAATGGCAAAGGAAGGTTTTCTTTGCAATGTTCTTTTGATGATGGGCATGCTTAATCCCACATGCTGGAAAGATCTTATATTCCCAGATCTCCTTTTAAATCTCATTCTTCAAAGGCTTTCTGAATTCAGTACAAAAAAATATACCAGATCCTAAGAATAACCATGGACTAGAAGGCAAGCAAACTCAGGTTCCCAGCAGTGAGTCTCAAATAGTAAAGTTATGGATAAATGAGCATATCCTAATTAATAATTGATAGAAATATAAGCAAAATATGCAGATTGACAAACAGCTTCTAGGGAACCGTAAATGTCAGTGTCAGCAGGGAAAGTGCCCATGGCATTCTTATAAGACCAAATAGTGAAGAGTTACTCTCAAAAGCAGAACTCTGCAGGGCAGACACAACTTATCTAGTTCCAGAGGTCTGTGAGATAGACCTCTACATCTGACATATTCACTCTGTCTTCTTTTTAAGTCCACAGCCAGAAATAGGCTCTGCAATTCATCCGGCCTATTTGAAATGTCTAATTTGAGATGGATCACATCCTAGAGGCACCTCTTTATTTCCATTCACTTCAAATTCAACCTAAGTGATTTCAGACATGGATGTCTTCCTCCACAGGTATTCAGATCTGGTCAGAAGAATCCCTAAGAATTTCTGGGCTCAAATAGTGCAATCCAAGCTCTAAAGGATGCAATGTGGGAATGAAAATTATACCAAAACCAAGGCAATGATTTTCATTAACCAAACAGTTCTATGAGTGCTGAACTCAAAGAAGTCTGATTTTGTGAGGACTCACACCTCATGATGGATTTATTTTGATGCCAATGTTGGATCTCCCCTGTAAGAACTCCTCGGTATGTAGAATGGTGTGACTTTTTCAGTCAGGAGTATGGACAATCACTTCCACAACCGGTCCTCTTATTTTCATTAAACTCCTAGTAATTATGTATTTTTGGGACCTCAAACTTCTGTCAATTTTTTTGTGAGTTAACCAACATCCTACACCTACTGAATAAATATGGCAGCAGATGCAACAGTTTCCCTTACAATCATATAGCATTTGTGTATTTCCATGTTGGTGAAAGACCTTCTTTATCAGGAAGAGATTTGAACACAGCTCTCTCTTCCCAAATGAACAAGTTATGGGTAAAACTGAAAAGGTTTATTTTGCATCCTAACAATGAAGGCATACAATTGCGCTGTCAGGCATGTGAAGGTATGGAGTGGCAAGAGAAAGTCAAAATATCTCAGTGATTAGGATACTCTCTCTATAGAGGCAAGTCCTCTTTCTTGCTCCAAGGGCTGTTGTGCATTTTATTTAAGCACTTGAATGCAAAATTCGTAAGAAGCATCTGATACAGACAGAGTACAACTCAATGGCACTAAAGACAAATACTGCATAGTAGAGGTAATTAAAGTCAAAATACAAAATGAGAAATGACTGATTCAACAAGGGTTCTGCAGAAAAGTATGTTGAAGGGACAGTAGATCACAAGCTGACCATGAATCCATAAGTGCTATATCACAACAAAAACCCCATGTGACACTGCTTATACAAGGAAGGAGTTCTGTGCAAGAACTCATGCTCTCCCCATACACTTTTGGAGTATGTGTCTGGGTTTGGACACTGTGTTTAAAAAAAAAAAAAAAAATCAGTGAAAAAGTATATATAAAGACCAACAGCAAGAATGGTCAGGGGTCTAGAAAATATGACCTGTTGAATTCACAGAAAGGAGTGATGAGAATATACAGGAGGAGATATGAGCACATTTGTGAAATACATAAAAGGTTGCTGCAAACAGAAAAATAACAGACTGCATTGCATTTCCATTGTGGATAAAGTAGCAAAAGGCAGGAAAGAGATTAAGGTTTAACAGTAAGGGGAAAATTCTAGTGGTAAGAATAAGGACTTTAAGTTACAGAGACAAATTATCTAAGGAATTCAAGAAATCTCCATCCCTAGTTGAGTCAGTAGTGGAGTCATTGTTCTTATACCTGTCAGTAGTAATCTATCATTAGAAAAAATGTAAAATTGTATTGCATAAAAGAGCTTTACCCCAAGATCTGCTTGGCCCACTCTTCACTTCCTGCTATGTAGGCAACACAGCTCTTGCAGAGATGATTCATTTGAATTCAGTGCATTGTTTGCTACATGCCCTTGCCTCACCAGGAAGGCTATTTATTTCACTGGTTAGGTGGGGTCTCACAATTGCAAATCATCAGTTTAGACAAATAAGTGTCAGAAACTGCTATCTTAAGAGCCAGTCATGCGTTGAGGCAAAGGATGAATTGGAAGACCTGTTGAGGTCACAACCACCAATGTTTTCTATTATTCTATGTGTTCTCTGGGCTTTAAACAGCTTTAAAATAATTGCTTTTCACTCATCCTTTCTGTAAACAGAAAAATGTATAAATGCACCAAGACATAGATAAACATATGGAAAAAGATTTCTTGCTAACACACTGGAGTACACATTTCTGAAAAGTTATACAAAAGATAATTGTAAACCATTTTCCAAAATAGCTGCTTCTAAGTCACAGTTTTATTTAAAGGTGAAAACATTTTATGTCCTTCATGTGCTTAAGGCAGTACACATTCTAAAGGAAGTCTGCCCTCAAAAATACACAGAAACAAAATGCCAAGTTATATTAAATACCTAGCAATGTTATGATCTGTTAAATATTCAGCGTATAAATACAATATTATATTTGCTATAAGAAATGATTCTTAAAAATATTAATGTCAAATAAAGAATAGGTCATCAGGAAGTATTTAAGCAACCTCATATGAGATTTAAGAAGAAAGAACCAACCCCATAGAGACAGTAAACAAATAAAACAATATATTTTATGTATTACTTAAAGATTTTCTTATAAATTTTGTAAATAGAAGCACTCAGACTTGTTTGAAACAGAAGTTCAACTCTTGTTAAGTTCAACTCTTGTTACTCCTGCTAGGACAGGATGTCTCACTATATTTTCAATAAAATTTTAAAGTTTAAATCAAATATATTCTTTATGGCCTCACATCAAAGCTTAAAAACTCCTAAAGATACAGATACATAAAGTCAACTATTATGACTGTTGCTCTTCTCCTATTAAAATGCATGAGTTTGATATTTTTATCAAAATGCAACTGAGATCACTCTGAAAGCATGTAATGTGATGACAGCTGATACTTAAATTCCAGACTATAAAAACACCGCCTTCCACCTTCAATGATAGAAAACAGCAAAAATTGCTTTGAACTCTTACTCTCCAAAAATTACATGTATTTACTTCTTACATGCACTGGTATTCCCCTATACAATCTCTTACTGTTACATTAACTCTTACAGTCTCAGTCCTTACTGACCTCTTTGCAGCTTCAAGACCATAGCTTGGAGAAACTACAGGAGGACACAGACACCACATGATACCATGCAGAAGCAGCTGTTCAGCACAGCACAGATTTTGCAATGTTACTGTATCTCCAGATGTATAATAACCCCTGAGATGAAGTTGTTGGAGTTTACTGAGTTTACAAATGCACTACCAGATTTGGTGTAAACTGTTTTGATTAATAAATTATAACATACCCCAAACAGAGTTACTCCAAGGATGTAACAGTTCCTCCTGTTACACCATGTAGTCCTGCAAAAGAGATCTAAACTCAGGAAGTATTGAAAACAATATTGGTCGTAATGAACTTCAGATTTATAAAAAGAATAACTTCATCTGAACAATGACTGCTTTTGAGTGCCATTTTTAGACAATTAGTATTTCAAGAGATTCCTCCTGCTTATGAGTTTAAATTAAAAGGAAGACTTGCCCACTCTTAGAGAGATTAGGTTGTCTAAGGTAAATTGTAGCTAAAAGCCTTGATATAGTAAGACACATTATTAAAACAGCCCGTGTGATCTAAACTTAACCTAAAAAATTATCTCCACCTCAGAGCTCATTGCTAATGTATAACATCTGTTGCGGTAGAACAGGTATAGATGAGATCATAACTCATCACTTCGATTTTCTTGGGGTTTTATCTCCCCAAGTTTCTGTCAAAATGCATCATCAGTGAAGATGTTGGGGGGAAGAGGAAAGATCACACCAGAATAATCCTTCTTGGAAAAAGTTGGCCTAATGGTCTTAGAAACTGCCCTAGCATTCTGACTGACGGTAAATATGATAACAAAACTTGAAGGAAGCCACTCAAGCAAAAGGGTGAGAGGTGGCATTAGGCTGAAGAAAATCCCATTCCACAGGATTAAAAATCCAAATAGAAACTATTATTTTACTTTTTCCTCCCTATTATGGAACTTCGAGTATTTTGCAAATATTTTAAAACTTCACTGCCAGGGTAAAAACACATTTTATACCAGTTCTGCAGTAACCTATTCCTTCTGTGTATTTTGACACTTACAATATATACACTAATTAGCCATTGGTTCAATGGAAAAATCAATTCTTTGACATTCTCAGTTATTTAGATGTTACCCAGCTCAGAGATGCATGCAGACAAAACCTAGAATGGACCATTCAGTCCTTTAACCTCACCTCCAGAAACCTCTGTATTTCACCCAGTCACTGTTTTCTAAGATACAGTCCCAGCACCTTAAAATTATGATCTCCACTCTATTTTAGATGTAAAATTAAATGTTTTTTTCTCTTTTTTTTTTCAAGTAAGTGCAGGAAGATGTTTATTTGACAGAAAGCACATACTATCTGTGTTTGTTGAATGTCTATTTTGGGAGTTCTTTGTTAACTAAATCCTGTATCTGTTTTACTATTTCTCAGCCCCATACGATGTCAAGCCTTTCTACATCCAGCTGATCCTACTTGTACTTCCTGAATGTGGGAACATCAGCACTACTGCAGTCTTCTAAAACTTTACTCAACATAAACATTATCAAGCCAAATAATTAGTGTAACTGCCACTCTGTATAATCTCCAAATATATTCTGCTTAGTCACTAAGAGGAAGTACTGCTTTAATCATTTGTAGACAGTGTCTAAAAGTGTGTTAGATTCTTTAGAGAACAATTGTAAACACTGAGTCTTCTTGAAGAGCAAACGTAACAACCTGACAAGAATTACCTACAATATAAAATGTCTAAGCATGTGGTAAGAGTGAAGAGCAAGGAATAATGAAAATTTTGAGAGAGGCCCAATAATCAGTACAAATTATTAAAACAAAAGAAAGGGGATACAATAAAGAATATTACAAGGGAGTGGAATGAGGTAGGAGGAAGGGAAGAGGACATGGCACGGCAGGAAAGAGGGCAAGTATCCTCCTCAACTATATATATGCATTTGTGTAACTTCTATTATCACTTCTTTTATCCTAAAGTTAAAAGTTATTACTTTTAAATTCACGTGGACCATATTTTATTTTATAATGCAGAGAAACAAGAGCAAAATTATGAGTGGTGTAGCAACAAACTGTTCTAATCAGCACTACAAATTCAGACAAAATGCAGTGCAAAATTATGGAAGCATAACTTAACTAACATTGCCTGAAGTCCTAGTTTACTACTTAGTCAAAAGCAAATCTTTTTGCCTTACTTACAAACTTCAGGAATTTCTATACATAGCTCTATTTTCCAAAATCAAAATCAATTATCACATATATCTCTTTCTTCTCTCCAGCCCTGAAATCCAAATCCAAAACATACAAAGCTTTTAAGGCAGTGTAAATCAGAGCTGATTATTTATAAAGTAGGATAATTATTTATAAAATAGTACAATAGCTTTGTGAGTCTGATATTTATACTTCTGTGAGTCATGGCCATCAATCTATCTCTTTCTCTTTCCCAGGTGAGCATCCTGCCCCACACCTCACTCACTCACAGTGTCATACAGAGCACAAACAGCCCAGCTTTCTTGAGGTTTGCTTGTCAGAGATTTTGTTTCGTTCAGTGTAGCTAGCCCATTTTTACCAGGTCTGTGCAATCACTACCATAGTAAGTGGGTCAGTGGACAGCTGTACCTTCCTAAAGCTCACTCTGGACTTGACAGTGGTGGTTCACAGAGATCCACCATCCTGTAGCTAGCCCACTATGTTTCCACCTTTCCTGTCCCCTTAGGTTAACCAGCTGACAAAGCCACACACTTTTAAAAGAAATCTTTTATAAGTACCTCATGATAAACCTGTGATGCTTTGCAAATATATGAAAAGTTGGATGATTTCATAACAAAATTTCTCTTGGGAAAATTTGCCTACTACTGGGCCAAACTCTCCATACCTGTGAAAAGTTGAAATATATGTTTTTTCAGAGTTATGAGTGTGACTTTATGAGGAGAGCATTTTATCTTTAGAATGCCTCAGCAAAAGAGCTGGAAACTAGTGATATTTCAAGTAGGAAAGTGTCGATGCACATCACACAGACTGAAACAGAAGTATTAATAAATAATGCCAGCATCCTAGCATCTCCTATAATTTTTTTCCTGTGTGCATACTCTCAATACAGTTCTTTGATACAGAAATAAAGTACAAATTGAAAGTAAAAAAGCACAAGCCTGATCCCATAAACCAGTCTATATGGAGGAAATGTGCTGCCTAAAATCTGTTAAAAAGCTTACACACACAAAACCGGATTTTATAAAAGGAAGGATGTGCATAATTTAAAGGAAAAGTCATCATCAAAAATTCTATTCTCTATCCAAGTCAGTAAAATATCCACAAAGAAAAAAGTTGAAAGTATGTAAATATTCTTTAAACAGCAAAGACTTACACCCAGAGTACAGACATAAATTCACTCTGTCACGCATTACGCATATTAAATGTTATGCAAAATATATATTCAATAACCTTGTCAAAAAGACACTTTCTTAGCACATAACATTCAAAATGCACTCCAAGGGTCCCAAAAATTCCAGAAGAGAGACAGTCAAAGCAGCAGAGTTTGTCACCCATTCTTTTTAAAGCAGAAGCTCCACCTCAGGAACACAGTGCACAACTGTAGCTCAGCGTATTTCACAGCCCAAACCAGGCCAAAGGAGAGAGCAAATCTGGAAAGCTTCTGCTTTCCATGCCATCATGTTCCATCAAATCCTGGCAAGAATTCATGCTGACCCGATCACTATTAGTTGCTACAGATTACAACTCCATACCATCTGTATTTCCTTCCCCCAAAAAGAGTAAAACAAACATAAGAAGTTATGTATCTATTTTAAATCCACACATATTTACCCCAGGGAGTGAAAGGAAAAGAATAAATAGTCCACATTACAGATGTGAGTCACACTACTTAATGCTCTTTTGGAAAATGCTCAAATACCACAGTGATGGGCACAGCATAGGAATTTGAAAAACACAAGATAGAAATAGAATAGAGAAAGGAAGTAGAGCCCAGGGACTAGCCATTCATACTGACACTCAATCACCATTAATTATAAAAGAAAAAAATAGAGGGAATACATGCTTGATGCTTTCCTCAACATTTGAACAGTTCTTGTGTTAACATCTCTAAATGTCAGCTCTTGTTTTCAGCATCTTTTTTTTATCCTGCTATATTTCTCCATGGAATGAAATGACACAATTTTATTGCTGAGGCAAAAATACCTTCCACTTCAAAAGAAGTTTGCCTTCGAGGAGAATTACACTTGAACAAAGACTGCAGGATTTAGCTCTATATTTATCGCTATGCAATAACATTAGTTCATTCATATAAACATGGGGGGTTTCTTTTTTATTCTTTCCCTTCTTTTGACAGAAGGAAAATATTTCTCAAGAGACTTAAACTCAGTAATATCTACCAAAAGATGCTGGAATTACTTTGGTGGAGGTAGTGCTTGATAAATCTGTAGATATTTTTAGAATAAACATGTACCTGATGGTTCAAGGAGACACTTCATTTTAAGAAAAATGAAACTGATGAGTTATTAATCTGACACCAGCTCACTTCTCACTACCCTCTAAAATATTGTGGGCTATCTATTCAAATTCCATTGACAATAGCATTTTCCTAATAGTGCTGCTTTAGGCCATCCTTTATGTATAAACTTTACGCCACACCATCTCCCTCACAGCTTACACAGAACTCAAGAGGACATTTTTAGTGAGATATAAAGAGAAACTAAACCCCACATAAAGTTTATCTTTAGATCTGAGGAAGAGTGGTTTTTTTGCCCATTGTCTGCTCCCAAAATTCTGAATATTACAAATGAAAACAATTCTGTTTCATTTCTTAAGTTAGTTTTACCTTACCATTACTTGAGAACAGTTTATTCTTCATTTGCAAGCTTAACCATTCAAGCTGATCCTAGTATTGTACTGATATTGTACTTTATATTTGATCATAAATATTACTGTCCACAGCAAAAGCTGACAAGAAACTTCTTCAAAATTTAATGCTATTATTATGTATTTATAATGCAAGTTTAATGCCTTGAATTCCTGCAGCTTCCAACTTAAACTTCCATTTTTGTTAGTGATTTTTAAGAGTGTAGAAATTTTAGACAAAAAAATTGCATTTATTCTGATATAGCATGCAATTTCATAAAATAAAGGCATCTAAAAATCAAAATAAAAGTATCCCAGCAAGAGACTACTTGAGAGATGCGCTGACAAAGGGAGGTTTGGTACTTTATTCCCAGTGCTCACATTACACTGATGTGCTTCAGAACATACATCCAACAAAAAACCTTTTTAAGCAGACTTGGAAATGTTTTTAGATCTCCTCAACACTTAGGAGCTGTCACACAAACAGTGTTTGAAGTTTTTGGTATGATGCTAATAATAATTCAATGAATCACAGAAAGAGACTTCCAAAGTCAGCAACTAAAGCCCAGAAGACAGCTTCCAGGTGCTGAGTGTGAAAGGCCAGCTGCATTTAACATGTCCAAGACACAACACTAGTTTTGGTACAAAAAGAAACGCTTAGAGCTTCAGCTTCACCACACTCATCAAAGTCATCTCCACTATAGCAGTAGCTTTACTTGTTTATAAGCCGTTAGAAGTCAGCGCGGTTACTCCATCATGAAGGGAGAACAGGTTTCTCGACTTTATTCAGTGTCTGCCACCGACTGGGGAAGGGCGTGACCCAAGCCGTGCACGGCAGCGGGACCCCGCGCCTGCAAGGAGACCGGTGTCACCTGGGAATGGGGCACAGCACATGGGGAAAGCTCAAGCTTCCCCAGGCCCCGCGCTCCTGCCCGGACACCCCCGGTGCTGAGCTGGTCCGGGTGGCTGTGGACAGCTCCCGGTGCTGAGCTGGGCCGGGTGGCTGTGGACAGCTAGTTCCCAGTGCTGAGCCGGTAGCTCCGGACAGCTCCCAGTGGCGGAGCCGGGGCCGGGGCCGGAGCGGGGCCGGGGCCGCCCCCACGCCCGCGGCGGGCAGGCGGAGGACGTCTCGCTTTCCCCGGCGCCGGGGCTCATGCTTGGAAAGAGCAGCGGGGCGGGGGCGGGCGGCAGACACGTTGTCGGGGGAAGATGGCGGCTGTGGCAAACCCACCCAGCCAGGCGGCCGGAGCCCAGGCCCCCGCGGTGCCCATCCCGCACGGCAGGGCCGCCGCCGCCGGCGCGCAGCCCGCCGCGCCCCCGGCACCGGGCCCGATGCTGCCGGTCCGCCCCCTCCGGCGGCGCCGACTGCCGCCCCGACCCACCCCCGTCCTCCCGATGGAACACGCCGGGTGAGGACAGCACCTGTGCGGCCATGTTGGGCGCCTGGTTCCCGCCGGCGCCGGGGCGTGCGGAGCCGGAGCCGCCCCGCGGAGCGCGACCGAGGCAGGCGCCGAGCTTTGCCCCGTCCCTGGCCGCTCCTGCGGGTCCCTCCCGCCGTGCCCCACACTCGCCCGGCGCCGAGCACCCCTGCCAGCCCCGGCTGCCCGACTCCTCTCTCTCGCCCTGGCCGTGCCGCCCCCGGGGCCGGAGGAGAGACTTCCGCGGCCGCGGGCCCGGGAGAACGAGAAAGGGATGCGCCCGCCCTTACTTGAGCACGGATTGCTCCTTCTCCTCTTCCTTCTTCTGGCGGTCCATGACTGCCAGGATGATCTTCCGCTCTTCCTCCGTGAGGTGGCTGAGGTCCGGCATCTCGGGCTGCGGGGCCGGAGGAGGCTGAGGAGCGGCGGGGCCGCTCCGGGGCCCGGCGGGAGCCGACATGTTTGGTGGGAGCTGCCGCCGCCGCTACGGGAAGCGCTGCCCGAACTCCAGCAGCACCAGCGGGAGCGGCCGGCGCCGGGAGAAGCACATACAAATCAATACCCTGTAATCAACCGGCAGCCTAATGACGGCCCCGCCGGGGAGGGGCGGGGTGCCCGGCAGCCCCGACCTCGCACCCACCCGCCGGGCAGCCGGCGGCAGCGGGAGGACGGGGACGGAGGGGCCCCGGGGGGCGAGCAGGGGGAGCGGGGAGGGGAGAGGGCAGCGCCGGGAGAGGAAGGGCCGGGGGCGGGGTGGGAAGGGAGAGGGGAGAGAGCAGGATTAGCCGCGGGAGCGCTGTGGTTTGGGTGCGAGCAAGATTATCCCAACCCCGAGCGCCCGGCGGGGAAAGGGGGACGGAGCGAGCGTCGGGGGGTCAGGAGACGGGAGCAGCGTCTGCCGGGGGGGTCGAGGGGGGTGCCGTACGAGAGCGGAGCCCCTGCGCCCCGGGGCGCGCAGCGGGGGAAGCCCCAGCGGGCGAGCGCCAGTCCCGGCCGCCGGCCGCGGCTCATAATTCCTCGCCGCCGTCCATGGAAGGGGCCGCGGGGCGCCGCGCTCGCCTCCCGCCGCCGCCGCCTCCCGCCGCTCCTCGGCCGGACCGCGCCGCTTCCTGCCGCCGCCTCGCTTGGCTGGTGCCCTCTCGGCTGCGGGATGGAGTCCGCCTAACCCATGGCATGGCGGAGAGCCGGAGTCACAGGAGGGGGCTCCGCATCGCCCCGCTGCCTCCCTCTCCTGAGCCGAGCGGCGCGGGGCGATGCGGGGCCCGGCTGCCGCCCCTAGCGGCGCCGCGCGGGCTGGCGGCGGGGGGCGGCGGGCGGCAGCTGCCCTTATTTATTTATTTATCCCCGCACAAAAAATGGACGCGATAAAAATCACGCGAGGAAGGACAAGGAGGAGCCAAGGCGCCGGCGACGCGCTGGGAGGACCGAGGCCGGCGGCCGCGGGGGGGCAAGGGGGAAGGCGGGAGAAGCTGCGCGGCCGCCCCCCCCGCGTCTCCCGCCGCTCCAGCCGCCCGCAGGGTGGCCAGAGAGGGGCACCCGCTCGGCGGGGATGGTCTCCGAGCGCAGCCCTAGGCACGAGGATCTGGCGCAGGGGAGCGCCGGCCCCGGGAGGAGGAGATGGAGGCAGCAGGAAAGGCGAGGGGGTAGCCGCCCGGGAGGGGCGGCAGAGCACCCATATCCTCGTCCCCTCGTAGGCCTCACCGCACGGTCCTCAGTTCGGGCAGAGAACCGCAGAGCAACATCAAGGGAGCCGCGGGGTGTGCGCCGGTCCGGTCTCCGGTTTCCCCGAGCCGGGAAGCGCGTGGCTGTTCAGCCGTGCGAATCCAGCCCAGCAGACCTGCTGCTCCACGATCGCCCACATAAGGTCCTGCTGGAATGTCCTTCACCCCACGCAAAGTGTGAAATCTACCCCCACCTCTGGACAGATTCCTCTAATCCAGAAGAATGTGACACCCATGAGAGAAGGTTGGAGAAGAAAGTCATCCTCTCAGATGGGCACCAGGTCGTGGTGAAATAAACCTCTCAAAACTCTTTTGCTACTCTAAATTCCCCACCTGAGCAGTCATTTTGTGGCAGGAAATAATTTCTGGGAAAAGTATCTTACAGTACCCAAAATGCCATTGAGACCAAATAAATGGGAAATACCCTATCTAAGAATGCCAAAGAAACAATTCAATCCAAATCTGTATGGTTTTACTCTGTAAGAGATAGTAGAGTTCCGCTTGCTGTTCTCTCACTTTATGAGACATAACATCAGTCCTGGACAACATCGAAGTGTATGCAGCAATAATAAAGAGATTTTTAAAGGTTTTATTTGAGCAGTTTGAGATTTCATCCCAGATCATGCAGTCTTGGAGCTGGTGCTATTTGTAATCTGCCATGACATGAGTTTTTAACCAGGTGAAAAGACATGGGGAAAAAAGGTATCTTCCAGAACCTATCACAGTCCTCATTAGCTGTATATCCACAGAGAATAAATTTTAAGATGCAGCTCCACAAACTAAAGAGTTCTGCCTGCAGTATTGGTAAGAACACTGTTCCTTTGTGGAAACAAATTGTGGAGGAACAGATTGTCAGAAGGACATGAGAGGTTTGCTGTGGTAAAGCAGGTCTTAACAATAATCTCTAGCTATTATCAGGCACATATATTCATTGAATTTTAATTTTTTTTCTAAGAAATGTCACTGGCATCCTTAGCTAAAAGAGACTATTCCATTTCTTGATGTAAAATTGTATATAATAGACCCTTTGTTAAAAACCATAAATCATTGTGTAAGACACTGATTGCATTATATTTAAGCAGATATCCTTGTAAAATAAACTGTATGATTTTTCATTCAGTCCTGAAAGCATTCTGCTCTTCCAGTTCACATCACCTTCACCTTTCGGACTGGATTCCAGCCAGCTGGCTCTCACCGAATTCCTTGTTTCTTCCAGGCACTAGATAAATCTGGCATCGAAGTCAAAAAAAAGAGGAAATGTAGAACCATATGTCATAAGATTACCAAAGATAGTACATTCTTTATCAATCTATGAATGTTGAATGGAAGAATTAACTGTGCAGAAGCCTTTGGAAAATACATTTTATCCCAGGGAAGAACGAGAGAAATCACTCAATCACTTCTAAGAATGATTACAAAGAACCAGACCAATTTAAAGTAGTCACTCCTCCTGTCAGGTCACACAGTTGGTTCAAGAATATTTCATGCCATGCCTCAACCATAAGCACAAGCAGTATTCAGGCTGTAGTTTTGGTTGGAAGACATCACTACAGTTTTTTGTGCATTGCCTCATTCAGCTGAGATTCTTTATAACAGATATTTACCTTTGAACTCTGAATTTACAGTGCCTGCTTCATTTCAATGTGCCTGTGATTTTTCATCCACAAATTACAAATACTTGCTCTCAGCATTACTGTAGAATTTCAAGAGCTTTCTTTTCTCCTTGGTATTTTCCCTGTTTCCACTAAATCCCCTACCATTACATGGCTAACTGCAAACAAACAAATACAGGGGCAGGAACTGTAATCTCCATACGTTATCCAGCTATTTGTTTTGAAAAGAGAGAGCAGATTCGGGACAGAAGACATCCTGTCTTGATGACAATATAAAAATTGTTCAACTTGACATTTCTAAGCTTCTACCTTCCTTTCTCACAATCAGTTCCACATATCATTCCTCACATTTTATGCAATTAAAAATAAGCATTATTTTTCCATGTTCCTGTCAGCCTGCACAGAATTGTCTCACGTTGTTACTGTTATTTACATTACCCAGGTGACATACTGGTGAAAACATACAGCACAGACTTCTCTACCCACTCCAGTGTAATGGGGTCAACAGTAGTCTATGATCAACCAACAAAGGATCATACTATCATATTGTATAGTCTTTTACAAAAATTATTTTTAAGGAGCATTCATTTATAATTCTGACCTTCATGTCTCTCCAGGTACCTGCCCTTCCTGTCCTTTTCAGTTCTCATTCTGAACTTACTACCACCCTCTAAAAAAACAGATTCCCATTCCTGGTTTACAATTATCTTCTGAAATTATTCTTCACTGCAAAATCTGTAAATGAAAATTCACTCTAATTGTATATCAAAGGCATATGATACTTTCTTTTGGTGGCTTCTGTAAGTCATCTAAATGTACTGACACCAGCAGAGTTATTAATATAATTTTTGTGATACCCTTTTTTAATCTGTTCCTTTTCAGTTCTGCTAGACATGAGGGGTTCCCAAGGAAACAGTGATATTGTAACCTAGTTTTATATATCACCACAAAATGTCTTTCACTAAGGGTCTCATTATACTTACTCCCATTTCCTTCCTCATAGCAACTACAAGAGTAAATGAGTTGGTAGATTCATTGTTTAAGTGTGTCAAGTATAAGTCTTCTCTGAAAAGGAAATGCTAACATCTGCTTTAAAATGTTTTGTGTAAGGGAAAAAATCCAGTGTAACTAATTATTTGTTATTTCTGTCCCAATTTGAAACTCAGAAAACATTTTTATGTAGCTGACATGAAAGGAACTTTAAAGGAACACTGTTATGGATCAGTGAATGTAGGAAATTAAAAACATTCTTGGTTGAAAATTATCAGTACTCAGACTCTCAGTGGATCAAATCAGATGTATAACCAGCAAGAAATGTATCCTGCAGGACAGTTCATGGAACCAATCTGCAAGGGACTCCTCAAATTCCCATAGAGGAAGGAAAACTACACTGCAACATTTTTCCAGGTTCTGTATTAAGTGTTATCCAACCATCATGGGCTGGTTTTCTGGTGCAATCTTGCATCATTCCCAGCTTTCTCCTGCCTAAATTGAGGAAACATGTTATATAATGTCACCAAATTGTCATTTGATTGCTTTCAGGAGGATTTTGCTACTCTCTATGCAAATTTTTTTTTTATGCTTCAAGCAAATTTTTATTAGTCAGATACTTCCCTACAAATGTTTTGAACAAAACTAGATAATTATGGGTAGAAGTTAGATCTTTTTTATTTGGTATTCTCTTTCCCTATAAAAGAGGGTCATCCATAGTATACACAGTACTGACTATAACCAACTATATTCAGTGAAATAGTTCCTCCCAGTTTCATTGGTGTTAAGGATCTGTCTGCACTAGATGGAAAGACATTGGTCTTTTACCTAGAGAACACATTTTTTCCTCCAGCCTATGCATATCATCAGTATCTTCACTGAGTCAGAAGGTGAATTTCTTAAGTTGTGCTGAAGTGTATAGCTTAATTTTTACCCACTTCCAAACTCTTCTCCTGCTCAAGGAGAACCATTAACCTGTTGGATTAGAGGACTGGAGGCTCTCCATGGCCATCATGAGAGCTGCTTGGGTTATAGAGGATGTTCAACTATATTCCTAAATCAGCTTTGGTGGGAAGAGATTGATTTGCCTTCTCTCAGTGGACCAAGGAGCTGGGATCCAGGTTGTATTTTGAAATGCAACACGGTAGAGGCCCTGGCATGTTGGCTTTCTGTAAGCACAGCTGGCTGAAAACTGAAGACAGGCTCAGATCAATTAGATAATTCTCTGGTTTGAGGCTGGGAGAGTTGGGGTTGTTCAGGCTGGAGAAGAGAAGGTTCTGGGAACCTTAACGTGGCCTTTAAGTATCTAATGAGGGTCTATAAGTTAGATGGGGAAATATGTTTTAGTACCACCTGTTGCAAACAAAAGTAGATATATAGAAGGAAGAAGTTTTTTTTTTTATTATAGGGGTAGTAAAACTGGTATGTGTTGTTCAGAGAGGTGGTGGACTAGATGACCTTTAAAAGTACATTCCACCTAAACTATTCTATGATTCTATGAATGGGATACTTGATAAATATGATTTCTGCAGCTTGGATGTTTTGTCCAAAGCAACAGACACATGGTACCTAAGTTTGTAAGTATGATCAGTGCTATAAACTTTATTATGTCTCATTCCTGCAGTTCCGTTTCCATGCTCAGTTTGAAATACTCTATCATATTTGTGACATAAAACATGCTGAATTAAAGGTGCAGGCTAAAATTTTTACAGGGTCTTAAACTTTGTATTTTCTGTCTGAATTTGACTGTTAAATTTTGATTATTCTGTTAGTTGATTGAAAGTCAAAAGAGGAAGTTCTGAAAGAACCTAAAAGTTCCCATGTAATGACAGTTCTTTGGTTATACATTTCTATTTGATTCTCAACCTGTACCAGGAATGTTTCTAAGTAACTGGGCAGCAAGTTAATGCTTATAATCTAACAGTCCTGATAGTAATGAATCAACAGTATTAAAACTGTCCAGCTAAAAGAATCATAGAATCAATAATCTTACCAAAACCATACAAGTCTTTTTCTTTTGGTCACTTACAGACTATTCATTGGTATTTAACACCTTTGTTGGTGTTAAAAATTGTCCCCAGCTTGAGCACTCTGGTTTCTTTTTAATTGTTCTGAGTTGTCAGATACTACACTGGTTTCAAAATGGATATATAGATATTAGTCAACAAATAAAGCACAGGCTCACATTAGCACTGTTGGTGCTTCGAACATTATCATATGTTCCTGTAAGTTATGGATGCAGCATTGTCTTCCCTCTTTGCTGCCTTCTAATCCCTCTTCCCTGACCCATCCTGCATTTCTGAAACTCAAACTGCTTTAAAAGAAACACCAGTATTCTTAAGTCCCATGTGATTTTTTATTTTTTTTTAATTCAGTCATAAGATTGTCCTCCAGAGCTGGTACAGAATATCCTGTTCCAGATCTCAGGAATATATTCATTCCTATTGTAGTGACATCTTGAAAGTCCCAAATCTCCTGATTTTAGACAAGATAGAAATGACTGTTTGCCCTTTTTCTTTTTTTTTATTCCTTTTTTTTTTTTAATGGACTGCACTATGTGATTCTGTCTCTCAATTTAATATTCATTATTAAAAATATTAATAATATACTGTATTGTTATCAATATTAATATTACTGTCATTTTTAGAAAGCCTAGACATGTATGAAGAATCTAGTGCCCTAGAAATCAATAGAAAAATATAGCACAGGCAACAGCCTATTGGCACAGAACTCAGAGCCATAGACAAAACACAACACATGGGTAACTCTGAAAAACACAATTGAAATGAGAAGACATCAAGAAAAGTAGTTTTTAGATCTATAGTTACTAGATCTATAGAATAGATCTTTGAAGAAAAATGGGACACCATCTGGGAGACAGAGCATCATTTCTGGAGTAGAACTGTTTAGAGTTTTCCCAAAGTAGCATTTGAGTGGAAAGTTCTCAAGGTAACATCCATTCATGCAAAACCAGCCCATTACTGAGGTCCCTTTTTCACTGCACCCAGTTTAAGTTCTGACCTCTCTGCTGACGAGAGATAGAAAATACTGGTTTGACTCTTTGCTTTCCTCAAAATACAAAGGCAGCAGGACTTCAGCTGTTTGGATTTTCAGCTACAGTTAATTCTCACAGACCCAGTCAATAGTAGCTTTGATAATGAAAACATGTCTGAAATGGATGATAATTAAAGTTCAGCATCTGGTATTTTCTATCTAGAAATCTACATTTCTAGGTTTCACATCTGTCAAATGACCAGAAATATATCAGGAAGTTCAATTAATTCAAATAATATGTAAAGGCAAAAGTGGCAGCACTGTGAAAGTGTTCCTAAAAGAATAATAGTACAGGCAATTAATTTTTTTTTTTTTTTTAATTCAAGCATTCATTACAATTTTAGCTCCAATACATGAAGAAAGGAGCCAGTATCTTGTGAAAGTTCATTTTATACTCCAAAGACAGAAGGCACCAGAATGGCAAAAGCTGAAGTCTAATTGGGAAACAATTTCTTTCTTGCATATTGAGATCATTAGCACTTATTTGACACTTTCTAGCACTGTTTCCCTGAAAAGGCTCCCCATGAGATCCTAGTTGACATACCTCAGATAAAATCAAACTGTGCAGCATGAAAAGTTTATGAACAGTCTTAATCAACGTTAATCAACTTTGGCATTTTACTAGGCTAAGGGGAAAATTGCATTAAGCCAAATGAGAGTCAGCAAATGCATAGTAACATGATGATGGCTGCTTTGTGTTCTGCTCTCCAGACCAGGACTCTGCCATACTTAAAAGTACAAGTATGATTAAAACAAGATTCGTTCACTAGCTACATTAGTATAATTACATTCATAATGATTTTCTAATAAGTAGAAAATCAAAACATTCTGAGAAGGGATTCACATGCACATAAGCTTGGCTATTTTTACTAGCAATATTAGTCTCAGAAAATACATAACCTTTGAGTACAATTAATACCTTTCTTATGCTACAGCATCTTACAAATTGATGCAAAAAGTGTATGTTAGGATTGCTGTCAGACAGAAGTATTTAAAATATAAATAGATGACAAGTTTATAATTTTATTTCCAGCTTTTCCTGATGATAGTGAAGTATGAGCAGCAGTGCTTGAACAGTCTGTTTTTATAGTGCACAGGAAAAAATAAGTCTCTATAAAGAGTGGTCTTACAAAGGAAAGGATGGAAGGAAGGAATAATAAATTATGAGCTCATTTTTGACATTTCCTCTTGCATTTCAAAGAGGTATATCAAAAAAAAGAAGGTGTAGGGAATTTCCTTCTTTGAATGCAAAAGGAGTTATTTCATTGCCAGTGTGCAGAGAATCTTTTAGAGAGACAATACGTTAGACTATCTGCTGCTAAAGTCTGCCTTGTCTCTTACAAAAGGGACATCCACTATAAAATTAGTGGATAACACTTTAAAAAGCAGGGGGTTTATGAGTTGGAAAAGAAAAGAACAGGACCAGTAACTACCCTAATAGCAACAAAGTATAAAACACAGAGTTAACAGGGCTGCCTAGCCTAAATGTCATTAGGCACCATACAACAGTTCAGATTAGTGCTGCAGAATTTATGTACTGCAAAGCCAAAGAGGATATACTTGTACAGAAAGACTTCCCAGCACCGTCTCTACTTTTCCATAGGAAATATTTTCACAGCAATGTACCTGCTCCCCCACAGAGCAAACTGAGCCCATATTGACACTTTCTAGCATTGACCACCCAGTGGACAGAATTTCTTCTACACCTTAATTTAGAGGGGGTAATAAACATGGTGCATGTGCAAAAGCAAGAAAGCATCCAGCTGCACTGAGGGGCACATGTTTATAGCTGCTTCAGCACAGAAGTCCTGTCTTTATAATGCTTGTCTCATTACTACTGTACTTCATAACAATGGGCAGATTTATAACCTTTTTTACTTCCCACTGTATGTGTTAACATTAAATACCCAAATAAATTTCTCTAGCTATCTGAGTGCATTCTTTCCTATATTTCTGTCTTGAACATGAGCTGGTCTGATGAGTAGCCACATTCTGTGTGTGTAATCTCTCCTGTGCCAGCTATTTCAAAAGATACCAAGCAAAAAAATATCAATAATAGCTGATGGCATTTTGTTGTTGATACTGTGGATTTCATAGGTATTCATCTATCATTCACCATCGTTTTCGGAAGTATTCATGGCTGTCAAGAGTTCAAAACCTATAAAAAGAGTCTGTAACACATTCAAAACACAGCCATAAAAATATAGAAAAGTGAATTAGACACTAAAATAAAGCATTCTTCTTATGTACAAATCACTCCTCCCCAAGAGGTGTGTAGGACAAATCAACATTTGACAATTCTGGATGCAGAGGGACACAGTGACGCAGGATGAGGAAAAGGCTGAGGTACTTAATGCCTCCAGTGCTTCAGTATTTTGGTAGCAAGACCAATTGTTTTCTGGGTATCCAGTCCTTGGAGCTGGAAGACAGAGATGGCAGGGGACAGAAGCTCCCATAATCCATGTGGAAATAGCCAGCAACCTGCTATGTGATTTAGACATCCACAAGTCTATGGGGCTAGATGGGATCCACCTAAGTGTACTGATGGAGCTGGTAGAAGAGCTTGCCATGCTGCTTTCAGTCATTACCAGTAGTCCTGGGTGACTGGAGAGGTGCCAGTCCACTGGGAATTAGTAAATGTCTACAAGAAAAGCTGTAACAAGGTTTCAAGGTTTCAAACTACAGGCCTGTCAGCATGACCTCAGTGCCAGAGAAAGTCATGGAGTAGATGATCTTGAGTGACATAATGGGGCACGTACAGGACAACCAGGGAATCAGGCCTGGCAAGGATTGTTTTATGAAAGTAGGTGCTGCTTGACCAACCTTTTGTGATGGTGTGACCTGTTTTTTGGAGGAGGGAAGGGCTGTGGATGCTTCAGTAAGGCCTCTTAGCCTAGCACCTAACCTGCAGTAGCAGATGACTGCAAACAACTACAACACTGCTGACTCATGGCAAAGAGGACAGGCTGGACACACGGCTGTTTGCATCTCTCACAAGGAACTACTTCTCATTTCTAGTCAGAAAGTTGCCTCCTGTGATTTTGTCCACCTGATGTAACATCTTTGGCTTTCATAGAGTTACCTGCTGTTGCACTACACTGTTACTGTCCATGATTTCATATCCAGCAAGCATTTCTAATTCCAGTGTTTTATGTTGTGTTTCTTTCTATCAGTTCATAGGATGAGAAGAACATGCAAAGACATCTCAGCTTTACTTTATTCTCTCACAGAATATCTTAAAAAGAGGAAAAGGCAGACCTATTCACTAGCTGACTAAACCCTTTCATAGAGAGTACAGTACTGGTGGATGATGTCCACATGCCCTTCAAAATGACATTTTGTTGTGATCAGACCTTTGAAGCAGAAAAAAGACAACATGAAGAAAGTAGCAGAAATTATTCTGCTTGTCTATACTTCATTTTTCCTATTTGGTTATACATCATGTATACACTGATTGCCTCTCGTACTTCCCCAATTTTGGTACAATGAATTCCACATTAGTTTTGAAAAAGAAAAAAATTAGCACAATATTTTTTCCCCAAAATGATGGTGTTACATAAAGTAAAAATTACATTACGACAGTGTATGATACTTTCTTGAGTATCACTCAAGAAAGGAAGATCTAGACTGATAGAAGGCAGCATTTGCATGACTCAAGAAGGTATAGAAATTTCTACAGGGCACGGACTCATGAGTCAGAATCACATATTTAAAATAGGAAATGGCCAAATTTTGATTTATAGAGGTATTATTCTATTGAGAGTTTCTGTTAAGTGGACCATAAACTATCTCAACTTCACTCCTGTGCTTTATAACATCACTGAAACCTCTTGTTATAGTCCATTATGTGTCTTTATTTTCCCTCATATTCTCACACACACAAATGTAGAAGTCTGCATGACCTGAAGGATTACTTAAATACTGACTTAATTTATCTGATTTCTAATCACATGCCATTTAGAAGTATTTTACTTCAAGACATCATGTGAAGAAAAAGAATTTTAAAAAAACAATCATGAAATAGTCCACCAGACAACATATAACAGTTGTAGTAGGTTCTGTGAAATTAGCTGATGGCTGAGAATAGGATTTTCCAAATCCTCTAAGTACCAGATATGAACAAATAGAGGAAAACCTAAATTAACTTGCTTAATTCTCAGTACAGTAGAATACAAATTGCCAGAATTATGCTAAGTACACACACCCCCCAGATTTTGTAAATGACACAGAGGTAAACACACATTTTCTCCATTTCTGAACCTGGTACCTTGCTGTGTCGAGTTGCTTAGGAGACTCTGATCCAAAGGTATGTCAGCAGGATTATGTAAGCTCCCAACAGGTCTACCAAGGCTGGGTAAATCAAAGATAGAGGCCAGACAGAAATCTCTCTCTTGATTCTTCAAGCGTGGGAGCTGGATGCAAGGCTGACCACCTTCCTCTTAAGAAATATTACTGGCTAAGCCTTCACTTTGTCTCCATGACAATATCCATCTCAGTTCCTTGGATTAGTGGATAGCCCCAAACGAATCTGTGCAACAAGCATCAGTCCAATCCAATCTCAGCAAGGAACTCAAACCTTGAAGTATCTGCTGCTCCAAGTTATGTACAAGATCGTGGCATATATATATATTTATATATATATATACACAATGCTGCAAGCCAGAAAAATCAGCTCAAGTTATGAGTGAAATGGAAAATTACAGTATTGATATTCTCAGCATGAGTGGGTACAGATGGTCAGGAACAGATTGTATCAAATTGAAGAGCAATAATAAAATCATGAACTACTGAGGTTCCCCTGCTAGAGGAAAACAGAGAAGTTGCACTGATTGTGAGTGACACCACATAAAGAGCCCTGTGAGACTGATGAGGAACCAATTAGCAGCAAAGCAGCAGGTACACAGTTCAAGTAAGTGAGGATGAAAACCCTCCAAATCCTACCATGATACAAAACCACTTTCTAAAACATCTCACAAAACCTTATTAACAGTAGTACACCCTCATTGACATGCCTGGGCATAAATGGGAAAGTAGGGAGAACTAATCATGGACAGAACATAAACTGGGTATCTGGAATCTGTTCACACAGCAGCATCAGTAAAGACATTATCCAACTTTTGTAATTACATTATCTCTTGATGGCAAGAACATGTTCTTCTGACAACAAAATCACATCAAACTGGTCATAATAAAATATGGGCACAACATGGTTTTAACCTGTAGTAATTTTTATTTGTTCCTCTGAATGTTTGGGTGTGTAAGTTTTAGCTGCCAACAGTGAGTGTGACATATATGCTGCCATTGTGGAAAATGAATTTAAATCAAATACTTGCAGAAGAAGTGAATAAAAAAATAGCCAGTCAAATGTATAGAGTTTAAATGTCAGTTCTTTAAAAAGCAACTTTTCCACTGAAAGGCATAATTTTCAGGTTTCACAGAAACAAAATTTGAGTATCTTCAGCAAAGTATGTTAGTAGAACTGAGACTTTTCTGGTACTTATAAATAAAAATGGGAGGGCTGGGTCACTGCAATGCTGTGGAGTGGCAATGTCAGAAAGGGACCAGCAAAGCAGAACTTCCAAAATGGTCAGGACAAAATCCCATTAAAATGGAAAAAGGGAATGAAGGTTTATGAAGGAAAGACAATCATTTTGGCAGGTAGAAAAAAGGGGGCTCATGACATTAATAATAGCTAGAATTAGTAATAAAAAACAAAGGAGGAAATATCATTACCATTAAAAGAACCTTACTCCAAATTAAAGAGGAGACTTCCGCTTCATACTGAAACTGTCCTATCAATTGAAAAATAATCTATTTGGCTAATTTAAATAAGACAATAACTGTGAGAAAATACTCTTGCATTAACATGCAAATAGCTTCAAAGTGAAGAACTGGGAGGTATGACACAGTGTAGGGTAAAACAGATCAGAACTACTCAAAGGCAGCAAAAAGGATCACAAAATGATGGTCTAAATCTTGAACTGAGCACAAGAGAATTAATCCACTTTAGAAAAATGCAGAAGAAAATCCTATAGAACCACCTGAAAGACAATTTTAGTGACCGTAAGACTGATATAGCATCACAGTCCTCTCCAGAAAATTATTCTACATACTTACACTGAATTGGATTTGCAACATCACTCCATCTTCAGGTACTTTAAGAACAGCAGATTATTTCTGGCAGCTGATCTTGTGCTGACCGTATTTTCAGACTGTGCACTGTCACTGAACAACCAATGCACAGCGGGACACATGGCACATACCAAGCATAACTAGACTGTGATCTTTAGTATTGACTTTCAGAAAGCTTTCAAGAGGATCTCTGAAAATTTTTAGTGGATCTGTACAATACCCAGAAAATATTATAGTTTTCATTACGACACCAGATGGACCAAGATCTCTAACTAGCTGACTGGAAGTTAATACTGAATATATTGTATTTTGGAGGTAACACATCTTCAAGACAGTGAAATTCTGTGGTCAGGTCACGCACATGTAGGTCTGGACATTGCTGATAGTATCTGTTTCCTGGAGACATTGATAAAAAACATGCTGCTTAAGAACTGTCAGAACTGAATAAAATGTCCTGAAGTCAGAAAGTCAATAAATAAAGGTGGTAAAAACCAGTGTGACCTCAAGAGAATCGTATTGCTCCATAAGAGGGAAACCTTAAGTATTATTACCTCACTAAAACAGCAACTTTTGCACGATTTCAACTGTGAGCAAATGACTCAAGTGGAAAGCTTTGCTTTGCCATGGCTGGCCTCCAGCAGGGAAATCTAACGCCCTCCATGACAAGCTAAGAGTCTTTTGTAGCTATGCATTAAACATATAGCTGCAGGTCAGGAAGGAACGGATGGAAAACTGCTGTCAGCATTGCTATTCCCCTTGGCTACTCAGAAACAGTTGCACAATACAAAGCAGGCTCTGGTCTTGGATTGGACATTGTCCACCAAGACACCTGACCTCTGGCATCCCCAAAGAGAAGAAAACCAGAGAGACATTTTCAGCAGAGTATTCACTAAAGCAGCAGTTTTGTAAGAGAATTTGGGAAATTGTGACAGTGTTGGCTTCTTACAGTACTTCCTCAAGGCAGCTGAAGTCTCATGCTTCTGGTGATATGAAAAGTAGGTTGAATTAAGACAGGCAGATAAAATGAGAACTTGACAGATTTGCAGTTTCTTCCTTCAGGTATCTCTCACTGAAATATTTAACTGGTCAGTTTTGCAATCTACTGCATATTATTTTAGTTTACCCTATCCTATGAATAAAATCTTTGGTCACTAAACATTTTATGAAACTCATTTTAATAAGATTTTTTAAGAATTTAGTTCTGATCTGTTCTGCCACATTTTTCTGTGTCTGCTACTGTGACTACATCCTTTAGTGTGACCATCCATTTGAATTTTGGCTCTGTCCAAAATTCACTATGACATTTCTTCAACATGCAGAACTCTGTCAAAATCTTTGTCTAGGGCTGTTCACAGAAAAGGCTCTCCACAGAATAAGGCACAAAACATATAAAGGTATTTGTCTTTTGAAGCAAATTATTATACATTGTCCATAATTTAAAGAATTGTCACTGAGCCAGATTTCTGGTTTTATTCCTTTATTCCTGAGGGGAAAAAAGCCCTCTTCTGACTAAACGTTAGTTTTAAATCACATTTAGACAACCAATTACTGAGTTAAGTTTATTCCACAGTTTGACATCAGTATCATAATCCAGTTACCTACCCCATGCTGTTTTAACTTGTGATAGAACATTTTCTGTTTGAGATATTGTACTGCTCCTATTGGACAGCTGTAACTGATAGGATTATGTAAAAACAGCAGCTTATCATGAATGTCCTAACGTTTTCTGATGTTAAATACTCACTTGAGAATGATGCAACTGCAAATATTGCCAGTGGTTTTGTTTGCCAAGGTTATATTTTGCCTTAAGTGATGCAAAAGAACACAGGCTCTATTCCGGAAATAGCTGGTCTATAAATATGATACCTTTAGATACCCAGCTGAGCCAATGATTCTTTTGCCTTCAGACTTAAATGCTGGATTATCCCATTTGTGAGGAAAAAAAAAATAGGCATTTTAGCTATTTCACCTTACATTCTTATAGCATAAGAGGGATTGAATTTTCCCTTTCGTCTTCACTCAAACTGAGCAAGAAAACTGCTGACATACTCCTTTCTTTTTGATCTGTGCCTGATAGCTCCCCCATCTCCTGCCACGCCAAACTGCACCCCTTTGGCCAGTTTGCAAATTATAATCTTTCCCCTTTGGCTCTCCTGCTTCTCATCCTCCAGGAATTTTTGAGTCCAGATTTCCTTTCCGTTAATGCATCCCAAATACTGCGCACACCATAGTGTAGGTTCATAGGCATCTGCAAATGATTAAAGCAACCATAGGTCTTTAAAAGCAAAACAATCCTCATTTCTGGAGGGATTTGGGGTAATATTACCCTAGACATTATACAGTAAAAAAAATCCTCAAGAAGAAGTATTTATGTTTCATGTTTTCTGATTAGCAAAACCTAAGTCATACAGCCAAGCCAATGATGATCACAGAGAAAGCAAGAATTTCTGAGGTGCTATTTTGGGAAGCAGGGATGTGAAGAGAACAAAAACAGAAGAGGGAGAAAACCATAATGCTGGAAATTCTGAAAGCCTCAGATCAAAACAGTTTTACAAATAGGAAGAAGTGATTTCATCCTCAGGTACAGTTTGATCTCTACCCTAGATCTCAAAGTGCAGGAAAACAGCAAACAGCTGTTCTCACAGGACAGAGTGAAAGGGAAATGAGTAATGACGAATGCTGCTGCTTAGCTACCCAGCGATGTTTGCCCCAGATAGCAAAAGCAGGAGCACCCAGACTGGGACTCTGCAGCTGTTGATAAGGCTTGGCTCTGCCATAAAGTTGTGGACTTGTTCAGGCAGTTGTTTGATGAAACAACCTCTCTTAGCAAGTGCAAGAGGTCCCCTATTCCTTGCTACATCCCACAGCCCACTTGCACCTTACACCGCTGCAGTTTTCATATACTGTTTTGTAAATAATTGGCATTTTTCATCATATTCTACAATAAGGCTCTTAGAAAAAAAGACACATCTTCAAATAATTCCACTCTGATTGAATATAAGTTAGAGGCTTAGATGTCAGTATTGTAATAAATACATGAACACAGTATGTCTACTGAATCTATATTAAATCTGTGGGTATTATGGTTTTTAATCACATTTTTACAATGACAGTCAAAATACCATCTCCATCCATTTATCTTCTTAATAATCAGCAATGCTCTTTTGTCTGCTGAAAGATCTTTGGTTTTGCCCACACAAGCCATAAAAGTAGAAAACATGATGCAACATGCTATAAGCTCCTGATAATTTCCATCTACCCACTGTGCACACATTGTTTGGACCTGCTGAAACTGCTCCAGCCCTGAACAAAATGTAATCAATAACTATACTAACATTCATTAATGTAAGAAAAAGTTTAAAACTCAAGATATTCCTCTATGTATTCTATAAACTTCAGAGATCACAGATAAAACTTTGAAGGCACTGGAAAACAGCAGCTCTGCCTTAAGTTAGTCTAACAGTAATTACTCACTACCTTTGAAAACAAGTCCTTAAAGTTGTTTCAAACTGTGTATAAAGTACATGATCTTCAACTGAGGGAAAGGGTGTATTTTTTTAATTTACTATAGTAAGCAATGACAATTCCAGTGCTCTTTAGCTGGTGGTATTTGAACTGTGATCTTCAATTTTGTCCTAGAATTCTATACATACTTTCTAAAGTCCCATGTC
Organism: Pseudopodoces humilis; assembly: GCF_049639895.1. Classification (NCBI taxonomy): domain Eukaryota; kingdom Metazoa; phylum Chordata; class Aves; order Passeriformes; family Paridae; genus Pseudopodoces; species Pseudopodoces humilis. Next base: position 19,663,380 of record NC_142200.1, read on the forward strand.
TTGGGTGAGCACATCATAGTCTTTTCTTTGCGACTAAAGTCCCTCTTCTTCAAACACCTTTCCATCTTTCTCTAGTTTAACACTGAGCTTGTTTCCCACAAACCATTATCCACAGGAATTTGTCTGCAGCTACAAAACCTCATTCATCTCTCTTCAAATATTTTTAGACTTTTAGGTGCAGAATTGCAGAAGGTGCACAAGGTGTTCATTTGTCTCTGGTTTTTCTCATCTTAAACCTAATTGCCTCTGTGTGCAATTCTGTCCAAACCTAGACAGATATTCCTAAGTTAACTAGTCATATTTCACATCACAATTTAGTTAAAATTTTAACTAAAATATAAATGTCTGAAGCATGGGATAAACATCTCCTGAAATAACTATTTACCTCCACTGAGTACTCCACTGAGATGAGGTGTGCAAAGCTGTTCACTGGGCCTGCACTGTAGACAATAAGGTTAAGCAAGATGAATTCTACTGCCTCCACCACATTCTTGGGCTAGCTGCTGGGAGAGTTCTGCAGAGATACTTCCATGTAACAGAGCATGTTACCTGACTAAAGTTTACGGTTAAACACAAAGCCCTGTCAAGGATCAGAACAATTAGAGAGAACTGAGTGCACAGACTCACCAATCCAAAAAAACATGGAAGGGGAAAAATACAAATGACTGCTCCTAGTGCATAAGCCACTAAACAAGTGTAAGAAACCCCCTAGAAAACTGCAAACTGAGGAATTACCTAAAGGTTTTAAGACTACAGAGGAATAAGAATTTAGGGACTGTGTAAAATTTATTAGAGGATTTTTTTTTTTGTGGATTGCAGCAGCGCCAAACTTCCCCTGGGATGTTTAAGGTAACCACCAAAAGTGTGAAAAGGGAGTGACTAAGGTAGACTGGAGAGAAAGAGGCAGAGAAAAACTAAGGACAAAGAGGATAAAGGGGACCTGTCCCATGTAAACAGTTTACAAATTACACTGCACTGCTGCAGGTCATCCCATATTACTGCACCCTATTTCTAACTAGTCTTGTGTGCATGTGCCTGCCAAGGCTAGTGAACCTCCAGTGGGACTAGCCCACAAGCAGGACAACAGGAGTATGATCCACTGGAGCAGGACCACATGTCTGAGGCACTTGAAGGTCCTGGGGCCTGCAAAGGGGAAACATGGGCTGGATGCCAGTCTCTGCCTGGAGTGTCTCACAGAGCAGCTGCCAGAGCCCCACTGCAGCTGTGTGCACAGCCACAGGTGAGGCTCAGCCTGGCCAGCTGCACAAGAGGATGGAGCAGCAATATCCAGCACAGTTTTGTTTACAGAGGTGCCAACACAGGCACTGCACTCTGGCCCTGGGGATTTGTGGCTGGCAGTGTTTAGTTTGTCTTGTGTGTAGGTGTGCACACAGATATTGTTTTATATTGTTACAAGCTTGATGATACGGGAATCACAACAGCCTCATCCCAAATGCCAGGGGATTCTACCACCATGAGCAAAGTGAAGAAGAGCCACACAGACACTGGCAAAAAAAACCCTGTTGAAATTTTCAGTTGATCTAAAAGGTTTGTATTTTTACACATACCTGAGTGGTCACTTAGTTTGTTTTAGGTATCTGTAACATATGAAGAGTAAAAGAAATTACTTTGTTCATGTATCTGTTTCATTACATAGTCTGGCTATGATAAAATAGAAATAAAACATTGATGACTCCAGAGCTGCTGTATAATGAAACAGCTAAATTCACCAAGGCTATGAATACCGTTTTAAGTACTTATGCAATGAAGAAATTTTTTTTTTCAAACCACTCAAGTATCTTCCCAAAGAAAGAACATATACTGAAATTTGTTGGGTTTTTTTTTTTTTAATCAGCAGGTCTGTAGGTAACGCATTGGTTTAGAAAATAAACGGTCATCTTTTTTTTTAACCAACACCAAAATTTTGAAGGGAAACACTACCAGTTTCCTTAGATTTTCATTATTTTATGTGGTATTAAGGATTTTATTCTGCATACACTTGAGTACACATACGTGCAGATGCCTGTATCTATAGTTTTTTTCCATATCATCATTTGATAAGTATAGGTAACTCGATTAAAGTGATTAAGATGAGTTTTGACTACACCTCTCAAATCACTGAGGGGAAAAAATAATAAAACCCCCTGCCAAATAAAAACTTATTAAGGGCCCCAGCTCCTTTCTTTTAATTTCTAAACCATTTCAGCAATGGCCTGTAACAGACTTACATGTGCACTTCTTGCAAGCACAGCAACTACTACATTTAAATAAATATATTTGAATACTGTGGCATTATGTACTTCAGATGAATGACCACAAAAAGCATCAGAGGCAAACTGTAAGGGTTTCCAAAAGGGATAAATCAACAGCAGCTAGCCCAACAGTTTACAAATCCATGGCCAGGGATCCTCTGAACTGACAGACTGCAGCCACCACCCGCAAAATTCCAAATGACTGATTTCCAGTCAGAAAGCCCCAGATCAGACCTGCACTGACTTTACAACTATCATGTTTCTAGAAGTCATGGCAAGACTTGGCTTTTTTCCAGGAAAAACAGACTTTTTCCTGGAATGCTAAGAGGGTGCCCCACTTGATGCCAAGACCAATCTCTGTGTAAAACTACATCCAAAGATTTTGGAAAAGGAATTCGTAACTGAATGCACAGACTCTGAGTAGCCTCCTAACATTAAAATTCCTTTTTTCAGCATAGTTACAATATTTCTAGCAATTTTTTAGCCAAGCCTTTGAATTGCACTGCTCAGGTCCTCTCTGAAAGCAACAGTTCACAAAGGTCTTAGGACATGAAGAGATCCTCTGGACATGGTTCATGCCGACTGCTCCATGCCAATACCACACCATAACCTAACCAGCTTCAGAACTGAAAGTTCTCACTACGTTCACAGTTCTGCACCAAAGCTAATAAATTCCAAGCAGCAGGTCTTGTTCACACCAGAGGCTACCATGACTCAACAAATCAATAATCAACAACTTCAACTCACGCAAAACTGACAAGGCTGAAAATTTTTAATCACACTTCAAGAGATTAGTCTGGTTTTGCAAACTGTGCAAGACTTGACTACAGCTGTGTCACAAGCCATATTTTGGACTGCATATTCTCCCTCAATTTTTTCAGTATTTCAGGAAGAAAATAAACTGTATTTGGCATAGAGTGCACCGTATTAGTACAACAGGCACACAGCCAGCATCAGCCTATTTCCTGATCTGTTCCACTTCTTCTCATCATCCTACTTATAGCTCTTCAGATCTGCTTCTCTTCCTGCATCACCCCATAAAGGTAAGTGATCCAGAGAGTCAAAGATACATTATGGCCTCTTATCACCAAAGAGCCATAATTTTGCCATGATGACTCAGGAACTTTGCCCAAACAGTACTGCACGAGACAAGTTAAAGAGTAGGAACCAGAAATGCATATGGATTAGTGTCAGCAGATACATTACACAGGATACTATATGAAGGCAAGTGCTCAAAGTGCTCAATTTCCAGATTAAAAAAAAATAAAAAAATAAAGTATTAAGTTTACTCTAATTGAGTTCTTTTTTTTTTTTTTTTTTTTTACAGTGCATAAGCTTGGGGCCAGGGGAATGTCACTACAAACAGTAGTGTTAAGACTTAGAAAGATTTTTTTGCACAGATGATGTTAAGCAACATAAGGGTTAATACATATCTCATATCTCTCTTCAGTCTAGACAGCCTAGTTTAATTCCAGCAGTTTTCTGAGCACCTTGGTATCTTCAGCAAAAGGCTATTTATCCCACTGGAAAAGAAGGAGGGTGTTCCCCAGGCAAACTGCAAGGTAACTTTGGGCTACAGATACCTTGTGAAGTGTAAAACTTCCATTTTCCTTCTATAAACATAAAATAAAAAGCTTGTAATAAATCTCATCCAAAGGAGTTTCTGTGGTTTATAAAATTTATGTCATTTTTCATCCAGATTTTGCAAGTTTTAAAGAGAAAAAATTATTCAGCAAAGTGGTTATCAATATTAACAACTTAACAGTCTGAGGTTTGGTCAAGTTATACAACAACAGTTAAGAAGACAGGGCAAAATTATGTTTACAGATGTCTGAAAATCCTGTTGAATTTCTTTTGGGATAAAAGTAATATATGGTACTGTAAGAAGTATAATGCAGACATTGCTTAAGGTCACTTTATTGAATTTGTTTAAATAAAAATTTTTAAAAAAGACAGCATAAGGACAATAATTTTTGTAACTCCATATGGAGCAGGTTTTTTGCTTTGACAAATATTAACCTATTTCATCCTTTTTTGTAGTAACAGTACCAAGGAACAGAACTGGAATTGCAGATATTCTCCACCAAGTTATCTACTTGTATCAAAAGGGTCAAACACCACTGCAATACACAGTGTTGGGCCAGTAACATCAGACAAATGGCAAAAAAAGATTACATAGGAAATTCTAACTACTCAAAGCAGATGATGACTTGAGAAGTCAGAGGATGCACAAACTTGGAAGAAAAGTCATATTTCTGGAACCATATGTTGTCTTACTAAAGTCCATCAAATTTTGTACAGCGTATTCTTTTAATAGTGACATTTTTCTTTCATTGTGACATTTTGCACATGTGAAAACAATTATTTCACTACTGCCACAATATGCTTCTTCCTCTCTGGCACAAATGGCACGGATCCTGGCTTGCTGTGCTTACGACGATTCATTTCCCTAGAAACAAAACAGAAAAATGAAACTCAGTAATCAGGACAAACATTTAAGAAATACCATCTTCCTCCTCAAGCTACTAATGGAGTTATCCTACAAAGAAAACCAAAAATGTTAAGAATTGCTCTGTTTCTAATAACCAAAAGCCACATACTCCTTTGGGAAGAAGGACCATCCCTTTTGAAAGTAGCTTTAAAGTTGGCTAATTTAGAAAGGTTTCAAATGAGCCTTTCCTTGGCAGCTCAGCTTGGTTTTCATGTCAACAGGATCAGCTGCTCAAGTTTGTGGAGTTTTTTAGCTAATAAAGATAAATATAATAATAAACAATAATAAATATAACTAAGACCCACCACTTTACTCTTAATTCAATGGCTACAGCCAAGTACATCACCTCCTACTCCTACAAATTCCAATATGGCAATCATCTAGGTGGCATAAAACATTCATCCTGGAATCTGGCATTATCAAAAAACCCAAAACCACAAACCCACAAAAAACCAAACAACCCTTCACACACCCCATCCTATTTCCATTGCAATGGGCCATCATGTCATGCTTAACTAAGCACTGTGTCTCTTTCCAACATGGTATCTGTTGCCATGTCACCACTGTACTTTTGGGAAGCAGCAAGTCCTCACTGACTGGCACCCATCTGCATTCTCCTTACAATCAATCCAGCAGCTCATGACCATTCATTCAGATGCTCAAAGATGCAGTGATGCATTTTATTAAGAGGAAGAGAAAGCAAAGCCAGAAGAGCAGAAGAGGAACACGTACTTCCGCCGCCGAGCCTCTCTCATGATGCGCTGCTCCTTGATTTGGCAATAAATACTCTTGGGCAAGTGTCGGTGCTGAGCTATGCGCCGGATCTGCGGGTGAAACTGGAACTTCTCCTTCAGCTTCTGATTGTAATTCATAGCTGCCTTCTCTCGCGGTGCAAGCTACAGGGAAAATAACACAGACAAGCACATTAGAAAAGAAAAGGGATTTATCTGTCAATCTCCTCTAAAAAATTTTAACTTTTCATTCAAATGGCTTCCTTCTAGCAAATTCCTTCAGAATAAGGGTATGTAATTATTAAAAAAACCTAAAATTCCAACAATATCCCAAACATAAAATGTTATCATTTTAAAGCTGAAGTAACCAAATTTAATTCCCGAGAATCAGATTTTAATGTGCTGTAGAGTGACAAATGAGAACATAAACAGCTGACAGTAAACACTCTTTGATTAGTCCTTCCTAACCAATGATGATGACCAACTTTCCCTGTAAAAACAAAGATTTTCAGCCATTTTAATCACTAGTCAGTGTAATTATAAATGCTGTAGAGGAACTGTCTTCATAAACAGCTTTAGACAGCTCTTCAGGTGGCCTAAATCTTACCCAGCACCCTGATCCCTTTGGAAGCACAAAGCACAGATCAGATTTCAAGTATTAGCTTGACTATATGGCACACAGGGAGTTCCAACTTTCATCAAGCAGCTAAAAAAGTCTTAGCATCACAAACACTTGAAACACAGGTGAGCTGGTATTGCCACAAAAGACTAATTTTTAATTCATGTTTAAAATTCTGTCCAAGCCACCATTAGCAACACTGAAAGAAACACCGTCTGACTGACAGCCAATCAACAGAAGATTTTTTTTTTCAGTTAGGCTTTTTCCTTTGGTCCTAATGTTTATTTATCAAAAGGAAAAAAATGTGTTTCCTGTGGCTTTGTTTAAAGCATGGAGTGCTTCATGTGGAATAGCAATCTCTATGTATTTTTGATTTGGCTTGGATCTCTGGGAATTTCAGCTGCATTTTAGTCTAGTGAGTTTTCATATAAACATAAAATCTGTTAGTATTAAATACGGGATGATGATAATCCCATCCTCTTTTCCCTACCCTCCTTCCCAAACTCTGTAACTCAGATATTTCAGATATCTTAAAAACTGTTCATATTTTCAATTAAACCATGGCACCAGTCTTTTGCCATCCCACACTTATGTCACACTACTATCTCCACCTAAAATATCGAAAGTAAAACAATAGTTCAGGCGACTTCTATTTATTCAGCTTTGTGAATTACTCAGTGTCACTAACTTCTCACTTTCAAGACAGAAACTGATGCTAACAAAAAAACCATTAACAAAACCAACTATTTTATTACACAACACAGTTGGGAATTCCACTTAGAATATAATGAGGCATGTGTTTCCCCCCACCTTGAAATCAGCAATTGGTTATTTATACTCCACACTGGAGATCACTTTTGTGTGTGACTTCTGGTAGAATTTTTCATGAATTCTGAATAAATAAATAAATATCCCACTCAGATGATTTTGGTTCAGAATACCATAAATGGTCTGAAAACAAGTATTTATAAAAATTATCACAAAGGAGCTTCTGATTTGGGACAAGAAACCAGGTACCAGATACAGAGTTGTTCATGGATCAAAAAATTCTTATTCAGACATCACAGATACATGATGCTCTTAATCTGCTTCTCCACACCCTCTTGTTCATAAAATCCAAATCCTTCTGTTTTACTTACATTCATTGTGGCCTCTGAAATTGAGGAAATTTTACAGTCTTTGTCCACTAAAGCTACCCTCCCCCTTTTACTGAAATTCCTTCTTGTCAGCTAGCCTCTGAATAGCTGGTTCACTCTCAGTAAATCCCAGGTGTTCCCACTTTGCAGAAAACTGCCAACATAATCCAAATCTGAGAGCTTTATTTTAATTAAATGCAATGATTTTCCTTTAATTTTAGAAGAGCAAATTGCTGCCGATTTAGTATAACCTTGATGATTCTACAGACAAGAGGTGAATCTGTAAATTAAAGATCCATCCAGGACATCTTATTTAAAAAATTAACATAGATTAAGAGGTGGAGGAGCCTGACTCCATTTTTATGGGTAATGTGGTATAGAGAAAGGCACACAGCTGGTGACTTTCCACCCAACTACCAGATGCCAGCGGCCAATACACCAGAGGCTGTGCTAAATGCACTCTCATCCACACAATGGTAAAAGAAACTTCTGCAGTACTGACAAGTTTCCTTTATGAGAGATAGCAGATAGCTAAGAAAGCACACTGCAATAAGGCACTGAATTCCAACTCTCACTCCCAAGTCACTTTACAAAGGTCAGTGTGAAAAGCTCGAGAGAACAGTATTACTTCCCACTCTGTTTTGGGCTGGAGAAGATGCACAGCACAATTTGCAGGATTAGAGATTTAATTTATAGGGAATAGAACACTCTCCAATTTAACATATATAATAAATTAGTATTTATGTGACATCACGAGGGGAAGTTAAAGGAGACATATGACTGGTTTTTTGTATGTTCAAATAACAAACGTGCAATTTTTTTCCTACATGAGGAAAATGAAGATTACGTGGCAGAAACATAGCCGATTTGTGTCACTACCAAAGGAGGACTTCACAGCAAATACTTAGGGTGAAAAAAGGGGAAAAAGAACTCTTTAAATGCAATCAAGTTGTCAGCAATAGGAAAATACCTCTTCGAGTAAACTGCCCATGCCTCTTCTCCTCCCTCCTGATGACACAGACTGCTTATTTTTCCATCTAAGCAGAAGGAAAGTAAGCATTTTTGCAGAGCCCTGATTAGAAGCTAAAATCACCCTTAAAAAAAATTCTCCTCTTCAAGAGGGCTGTATTTAAAACTCCACACTATTAAGACTTCTGGAATTCAGCATAAGAATATGAAATGAATGTTTATCTGTCCTCTTCAGGTTGCCCTTCTAGGTTAGGGCAGGCAAGAGCACAGATGCAATATATTTTTAGAATCCAGATATATCCCAGCAGTTTTCTACATCATAGCTTGTCTTTATTTATTTTTCTATTGCTCTGTTGAAAACATCTTTCTAAATTTATTGCCATGAAGTTCATTATTCACTCTTTCCTGGACCAAAAATTTTGATCTCTACATCTAAAAGGATGGCAAAAGTACAAAAACCAGAAAGTTAATGCAAGGCAATGTAGATGTTAAAAGCATGAAATCATAGCTATTGGCTTGAAGTTACAGGTGCACTGAATTACAAGGCAAAAATCACTACGAAAAGAATGCCACAGTATCTGGTACTGCTTGTTATCAGCATTATCTCAGGAAATGGAACCACATACTAGAAACAGACTGAAAGGATAACAATTGCTTAAGACAGTTTTGATGTGCTCCTGCTAATGCACTTTGTTAGATCAAAACCAAGATTTCTAATGGCACTTTCTCCTATCTCTATTAGTCCATACTCAAAACCCAGTATTTCTGAATTTTTTAAGAAAGCAGTAAATATGCTCCACTACTGTTCACTCACTCATCAGTAGTTTCACTAAAATTCTAAGCATCCTACCCCACTGCTCTGTTCTAATTCATAAAAGAGACAAAACTTTGCAGGTGTTACTCACAGAATTAATGTTACTAAGAATTCAGAAGTGCAGGTATAATTCCTTTTTTATTGGGGCAGTAGACTGAAAAGTAATACAGCTTTTACAAGTTTTACTGATGGTTCATTACTTTCAGTACAATTCAGAAAAGCCTAGTCTATCCCTTTCTTTCTATCAATTACATTAACTGTATACACTATTAACTGAAATCTACTATTAATTCTGCTTTTTCAGCCTTGCCACTCAGACCAGGCTCTATTTTACTCCTCAAAAGTCAAAATCATTTACCTTTTCATAAATACCTAACTTCTTCAAAAGCACAGATAAAAAGGCATCAAACATACTTAACAAGCCATATTTTACGTATTTGAACAGCCTAAGAGTTTTTCAAGTCTTAACTGAGTCTTTTGCTTCTGGGCATGCAGAGATAGATGTTCACTGCTTTAAAAAGAACACCTGTTATGTCCTATTTAATAATACATATTTATCAATTAATGAACATTTATTAAAAGCTATATGTAGAAAATTGAAGCAACTTCTGCAGTAGCTCCACCACAGATATTTGGGTTTTGTTACTCCTATGTAAAACCTGTGCAGACTTAATTGTCAGTGGAGTAGAGACATAAGATGCCTCTGGCTTCTCCAGAGACTTTTCTTCTTTCTTTCTTTCTTTCATGTTTCACTGATTTTGAATAATGAGTGCAGTGCCAAATACATTAAAACTCAAAAGAAACATGCATGTCAGAACTGATGACTGCTTGGGTAGCTATGGTTCAGAAAGTACAACTTTCCAAATGGATAAATGTTCACCAGCCACAACATGAGTACTATATATTCACTATAACTTCCTCTGAAGTAATGTAAAAAACCAAGTAAGCACTCACCAAAGTGGGAAAAAAAATAAGTTTGATTACTATTTTCCTTTCTCTTTCAGGATGTTGATTTCTACCCACCCCCAGCACAAAAATATCCATCATAAAATACAATGTATTGCAAGATTTTGGCATTATATCAGAAATACACTGACCTTTGGATGAGTCATTCAATCAAATCTTCTCAGCAAAGAAAAATAGCAGACCAAGCAACTAAGCATTTAAGACATATTTTGACACTTCTGACAGAATTACTGGATGTTCAGCTTTGAATATTCAAAACATTCAAAAAATAGCCACAGACTGTGGAAGAACTGGACATTTATAAAGTAAGCAAGCATATGTCTGTGAAGATAAGAACACCAAGACTCTAAAAAAGAAGCAGGTACTAAAGAAAATCAGTGGAACCTGCTAAATAGCCATTAGCAATTGCATTGTTAAGAATCACAGGAACTACCAGGCTGGATAAAGAGGGATTCGCAGTTGCCTGAATCCGAGCAACATTCCCAAGATATATCCAAGAGCATAATAAGCCATGAGGACTCCTGAGTCCTATTAGCTAAAACTGCTCTCTAACATCTGAAAATAAGACTTCATAGTGCTTCTAAAAAAATTTTAAACAACTATAGCCACTTCAGACAGCTTCAAATTCTGTGTCTTGCTAAATTCACGGCTTCAACAACACCATTTTTGAACACATTCCCACATAAGATATAGGGATGTGAAACATTCTCTTCTCATTATAATGTAATTCTTCACAAGTTCATCTCTGTCCTGTAAAATGAGTGCAATTTTTCTACATAAGACACTATGTCTCTTTTAAGTTCTTCCTGTATTTTTAAACAGTTTCGCTTTCTTAAGATGACTTTTGATGTTGCGAGGTGTTTTTTCTAAGATAGGATGATAAATTATGGGAGGATTTTCACTTTTGACAGTAAAAAAAAACTTCAACCAAAAAAACCCCTCCAAAAAACCCAACCTCAAGAATAACTCAAAAACTCTGAGGCGGGGGGGGGGGGGGGCGGAGTCAAATAATAAACCACATGTCACTTGTTCATAGACAGTTATTGATTTGGCTCTCTTGGGAGCCACCAGCCCAAGTGCTGTGACAGAAATATACACCCTTACACACATGACAAAAGCTTCACTGGAACAATCCCACAAGAGCAGAACCGCATCACAGGCACAGCCTCCAAGGGGCATATCAAGCAACAACACTGTAGTCACAAATTAAGACAGCAAAGCCTGTTTTTTGTGGGATTCCTGTCAGGTCAAGGAACACGAGTATTAATGCACACACCATATCCAATACCCAGTAGTCACAACTAAGTAGTGCCTTTTTTTAGGCCCATCCATGGCCAGTTTTCACTGATGCAAATACTACAAAAACCAGCAGAATGTTATTTAGCAGTCTATGTTCTGAACACTTAAACAATAGCTAAGCTGTCCTTTTGGTATGCAGTATTTCTGCAATGCAGGACTAGCTGTGTTTGCCTATTACTTCCCAGTCAACTATCCTTACTCTTCCATAAGAAAAGGAGCCAATGCCATCTGGTAGTCAATACAGTGAACTTTTTGTTCACATCTGAAAATATTAGGAACTCCTCTACATGAAATGGTATTTGTGACATTCTTTTTACCCACTTGTTCTTCACACAAAGGGCTCAGAGTAAAGACGAACGTCAAAAATACCAGACAATTTGTTACAGAACAGCATCTTAGAGAGAAACATCATGATCTCTCACTAAAAATATAGTGAGTAAATGGAGAATGTTTCAGTTAATATCATAAAATCAGGTGAAAAGGATGTTGCCATGAGCATACTGATATAACAGAAGGAAAACAGACAATACTTCTACCCAAACCTGCATTATCTAAACAAATTCAACACGAACATTAAATCCAAAAAATAAAGTCTCTAATGAGCTTTGTGGAATCCCCAAAATTAGCAACTATGGAATTGATATTTAAGTATTACACCAAAGCACCATATGGGAAAATCCCAATAATCAATGAAAAAGAGCAGGAAGGGAAAAAAAAAAAAAAAAAGGTATCCTTTAAAAAAACTAAAATTCAAAAATTCAACATAAATAGTTGTTTGTAATCACAATTACTGCAGAGACCACAAAGCTGTGGGGTTTTTTTTATCTACTGCTCTAGAGCAAAACTGAGAATACTAACAGGACTTCCCAACACCTATGGTGGGCCATGGCTAAAGTCATACATGTTATTTTAACTGCACTACTCCATATCCAGTACTTCAGAGTGCACAGTAGTCCATGACTTGTCCTGTTTCCAGTGTAGCCCTAAGTACTCCTCCACTCCCTCCACCTCTCCCAGCTCTGCTTCACTTCCCTCCTACAGATACTTCAAGTTGATGGAGCTTCAGGTAACCACAAGCAATCCTTGACATTAGTATGCAACAGATCCAGCATCTCAGCTGTACCACATTCTTCCCTGAATCACAGCTTCCCTTTCCTCTTCCCACAACCTTTCACAAGATCAAGCAAAAATTCCCCCAGACGTTATCTGACAGCTCTGCCCATGGACTCAGAAAAGGCAATGTAAGCACCTCCAAAATACCATAACAATATAAAGCTACATAAAGGGGTTACTCCCAGCAGACAAGGTGTCAAATTCGTTCTCCAAAGTCACTCAATACTTTGACACAACGGCAGATGAATCTATGCAATGGGTAACTGTAAGGGAACATTTGGGCTTCGTCTGCACATAAACACTTGAACAAGTATAACTGCAAAGACCTATCTAATGAGGCTGGTGATTGTTCACACTAGGAACACTTCGACCAAACAGATTTACAGTGAATTAAGTGGACTTCAGATACCAGCCTAGTTTGCCCACTTGGTATCTGAGAGTTGTACAGGTCAATAACAATCTCAGTGAATGAGTGCGAATAGTCTGCTTTACAATACATATGCTTATCACAGCATGATTTTCTTTTTATTTCTATACTTTTTTTTTTAACAAACGAACTGCATGAATGAATACAAACTAATCACATGTCAGTCAAAATCTTTAAAAGCAGTAACTCTAAACTTCAATAGAATTACTTACCTATGGCAAAACAGAATTTCTTACTTTTGTCACAGTGGTAAAGGATGAATTCTAACCATTAGCACACAGGTAAAAAATTCAAATCTAGTTTAGATAGAACTGATGATTATAGTTAACATTAAACAAGACCAAAAAAAATCATCTTGTGTAGCAATAATGAGGTATGTCATTTTCTTATTATAATTATTATAAGCTGCAGTAAATGCAATGAGCTATACTGCACATGACAATCTGCAAATTAAACACAAATGTCAAACTTCATAAACAAGTTTTTAAAAGTTGAAGAGGCTAACTGGCTGTAATAAAAACAAAACCCCCAAACATCTTGTGGTAACAAAAAGCAAAATGCAGCTCTTACCACTCCCAGCTTTTCAGAAGCATTAGCTTTCCACAGACGAATATTCATCTCATCTGAACCACACAGAATGTATTTGTTATCTGAAGTCCATTTTACAGTGATGACGTGCTGCATTCGTTTGGTATGATAAACCTCCCTAGAGCAAAGAGAAACACTTTTAAATGATCTATCATCACTTTTCTCACCATTACCTTTCAAGTAGCAGAAAGCATTCTGTTCAAGGCAAATTTTTTTTGTTTTTACATTTTCTTGCCGTTGTTTTTAAAAAAATCTGACCTTTTAAACACTGAGCTGATCTTATCTTTCTATAAATAGAGATACAAAGGAAGTGTGATAGACTGATAAAAGGTCACCTAGGATAAGACGCTTTTTAAGTAAGTGCTTTCACAGAAATTATAGTAGTTAAATAACTCTTTTTGCAAAACATGCTATGGGAATACAGTATGAAATGCACTGTTCCTGAAATAATTTTGATTAATGTGCTTTTACATTGAGTGTATTTCAGAATGGGAATGTAGAAAAATAGGTGCCAAAGAATCTGACACCAAACAGCAAAGAAATATCTCCCATCCGTCCATTTATGATATAGCAATGGATTTGCTACTCTTCATTGTTATTTCCCTCCTTTACCCAAAAATGGACTCCATTTCATATTTAATTTCAGCTGGTCCTGCTCAACAAGTGCTGTTGAAAAATGTTTCTGCATACTACATTTAAACCAATATTTAAACTCTTGTCTAATTTTCATTAAGTTTGTATCAAATTTATTCCTTTATTTCTGCTACAAAAATAAAGGACTAAATACACTTTTTTGGGAATCTTAGCTATTTGTTAGCATTCTGAAAAGAAGGAATAAATAAAGCCTATTTATTGTCTACCAATAGCCACTTCTTTGATGCATCAGTCATGCAAGACAGCTTATTATCTTTCTTCTACTCAGTTATTTTTGCAAGGAAAACCCAAGTAATAATGCAAAAAAAACCAGAAAAAGAACATTTATTCAAATGTTGTGGAGAAACTAGACTGAGGTTGAGCTGAAGTGGTTGTGAGAAAAAGAAAAGTAATCAATATATCAGAATAAATAAGCTTTAATAAGCCTAATCACCTCTTAATTCACCAGCAAGCAATACTCTCCAAGAACAACTATGTGGAAGACTAAGCACAACTACCATCAGAAAACACTAATACTCACATCAGCTTTTCACTGTGTAATGCCATGTGTGCACATCTGCACTTTCACAAGAATTTCTATGCTTACTTTCCTTCTACTATGTGACTCAGTAACAAAGCTTTTTCTTCATCCGCCTTTGGGGAACTAAGTCCTTTTCCTTTCCATACTCTGAATTTGCAGCTTTTGCCTATCCTGTGGCTGTCATCACAAGGTATTAAATATCATTTTTTAGGGACAGGAAGAACAGAAAACATGGCCAAATAACCTGCATCTGTCATTTAAAAGTTCACACAGAAATACAGTTCAGCGTTTACTAAATTTAATCAACTTCATAATAAATCTTGCTTCTTAGGGCTAAACAATTTCATTATTTAAATTTTTATTTAAAAATAAAAATAGAAAGCAATTGAAGTCAGGAGTATTTCAGATTGGCAAGACATCAGAATCAAAAAACTAGAATAGCATCAGGATCCTTATTTACAGATATTCCTAACTGCCCTCAGTTTTCCAAGTAGAATCAGACCTTCTATCTACAGACTTTTCTCCATCCCATGAGATTAACATGAACTGTGCAATTCTAAAGAAGCCCAGCTTCTAAAGAATTTTAAGTGTACCAGAACACTCTAATCAGCTTACATGAGGCAAAATTTTTCATTTGTAAGGCTTCTCCTCACTAGATTTATGGCTGCAACACAAAAGGGGAAAAAGTGGGAACAAAGAGAAAAAAACCCTTCCACGGGTGTTGGCAATAATCTGCTAAAATGTGAAATAAAGCCTTTTACTGTTGCATTATGGGGTCTGCAAACTTCTCCTCAGTGATGTGTGTTAACTTGGCATATCACCACTCCTGTGAATGTTATTAATTCATACAAAGAAGCTGCTAACCATATTGTTTAATAATGCAAGTTAGAAAAAAACAAAAACAAACCTACAAAGAAGCTGCACTACATAATTACAGTTCAAGTACTATTTCAAGACAAAAAGAACGTGAAAGCTATCTGTAGATTAACTATAGAGGGAATGTAAATAACCCCTTCCATTTTCTAACGGGTCACAGGAGCACAAACAGTTACACAGCATGCACAATTTCATCAATCAATAATAAAAATATACTTCTTCCCCAACTGGTATTTCAACATTTTCACCCTAAAACCACCTAAAAGTTCACTTAGCAACAACCTTCTGGGGGGACAAGGCTGGAGAGAGGAAGTCAAGCAGAAGTAAAATAAAGTTAAGAATAAAGAAAAAGGAGGAAGAACTGACAAGAAAGAATAATGAAGGCAGGTTTATGAAGATCAAATGATATCAGAAAGATCAGATAACTTGCTTCAGTTTTCATCAAACTGAAAGAAAAACAAAAAAGAATGGAGACACAGTAGATTCAATCTGAACTCCAGCAAAATGTTATACTATAAAATATACTGACTTACAAAACCTTACATGAAAAACAAAATCCACGTGAATTGTATTCAAAGCACTGTATTACAAATCAAAACCACGTTAACAAAATATGAACAAAAGGTAGCAAGTGCACTGAAACAGATCACAAAAGGGTCCCAAACTGATCCTCAGGAATTCATACAGCAATCTATTTTACACAATGTCTTTAGCAATCATCCACTCAGGATGAAGACAATCCCTAGGAAACCAAATGCTACAATGCTGTAATACACTGCCAACCTAAGTGGTGACAGAAACAGTATGAAGCAACCTAAAAACATTAAAGATACATAGACAGGGAAATAAAATGGGATTCATCATAGTAAAACAGAAATTGCACAAGCACAATAATCCACTCTAATTTTAATTTCATATTGTGGAAGTAGTCCTACTTGTTAAGCAGCTCTACTCTTGATCCATGCTCCAGAATTAAGTCAACTACAAGGCCTGTCAGCTTCAAGCTACCGACTGAGTAAGATTTCAACACTCACAGGAAGCAAATGCCCCAATGAAGACGTTAATGAATTAGTGATTCTGAGGATTTGGGAGGAAGTCACTGGAATGAATGACAGGAAGAGAGAAAGGTGTTAAACTACTCACCTGCTGTGACCTTTGTCTACAGGAAAAATGCGGATGGACTTATCAAAGCTGGCAGACACAAACTCTTTCCCAGTGGGTGAATAATCCACATCAAGAACAGCAGACACGTGATCCATATGCACCATCACAGGTGATTCAAGAAAGCGCATATCAAAAGTATATAAGCTTTAAAATAAATACATCAGTAGTTTAATATCATAACTAGTAAGGTAAACAGTACATTTTACATAAACCACATGTAAGGTTAGAGCCATATTGCAGAGGGAGCTCCTTAAAAGAAGCTCATAATACATGAAAGAAAAGAAAATGGCATTGTTTGGGGTTTGAAAGAAGTTTGTTAATCAGAGGATAGGCTCCACTATTCCCTTCATCAGCTGTCCATGGGTCAGACTCCAGGCATCACACTGGCCTCCTTTACTCCATCTTCTGACATAAGTATGCACCCTGAACTTGTAGAAGCATCTCTCAATCATTACAGCAATTCTATCAGTTCTGAAAGGTTTCTAAATATTCCCCTACTGTGAACTCCTAGTAATTCAGTCTACTGTAAAGTTCCATTTTGCTGGCACCCTTTGCTATTGCCTAATTTTCTTAGGCCAGACAAGAGCAAGGACAGCTTGGTGTAGCAAGTCTAGGAGCGCAGGGAAAGCTCAGCCCTTACACACAGAGATGCTAGTTCAGCAGGTAACACTGTCTATAGAAGCATTATGTTAAAAGTAAACACCCAGCTGCTGGACCACAGCTGGTTTGCTGTTAAGGACTTCAAAGCTCAGATAAGGCCTACCTCCTCTCCCTTTGAATAAAGAAGCTAGGCATAATCACTGTGTAGACCATCAAGTAAGTAAATGTGCTTTACAGACAATGCATTTATTGAAACCTGCTTAAGATATACTATTTAGCAGAACTATTATGTTAAATAAATTTAATTTGCCAGGTTTCTCACCTTCCTTTCTGCAGATGAATGCATAGCTGAAATTAAATGTATCTTACTGAATATTATAATAGTGATTATTGCTTTTTCCTTCTAAATTCCCCAAGAGAAAATATGCAGCATCTTATTCAAAACTGCTACTCCATATAATCAGCAAATAGTTGCATATGCATTGTTGATGTGTGCATTTGCCTTAGCATACTAAATGCTTCAGGCTGCAAGAGGACAGTTGTCCCTGACAGCAACAGCTATAGATTTTAGTTTAGCAAGAGGAAGGAAAAAAAAATTAAAAACACCAAACCAGCCAAAAAGCAAATTCATAAACAAAAACCCCAATCTTATAAACAAACATATTAGGCAGTCTAATAGCTTTACCATACCATAACATAAATACAAGAATAACAACATATTGGATATAACACTACTTTCAAGATCTGAGCCACATTCCATTTCCTTAGAAAAACAGCCTTAAGATAAGTGATAAAATTCCTATGTTCTAGAAGAAAACAGTGATCTATTGTTAGATTGCTGACTTCCTGGAAAAAAGGATATGGAGCACATTTGCAATGGCCTAGTTTTGAAGAGACAGCTTTTTCAATATCAGATTAGCTGTTCACATGAATAATATTGTTCAAAAGTAAAAAACTGCTCCGAGATACTGAAAGGATAAGTACTGCAGTCTCCAGAACTGTCTCACAAAAGATTAATTTATTTTATGTAAGAAATGTTCTCATCAAAATAACTGATCAGTACAAAGTATCAAGCTTCACGAGAGCTGGCAAGAAAATAAAACACTTATATTGCCTCAGACTGGACCAACAGTACTTATATTCCAGGGTCTATTTCAAGTTACACTTGCATTGGTTCAGCTGCATTTATTCTAAGTTACATCACTTTTTACCCCCCAAGTACTGAGACACACAGAAAGAGGCAGTCTACTATCAATAACATTTCTTTAAATCAGTATTCCTATAATTCTCTAGGTAATTAAGCGATTCAAATTTAGACTTTTAGTAGTCTTTAAAAAATTTATTTTAGCATGATCAAAAATCACCAAGGTACAGATGAAAAATATAACCTGTCCAGGATTATCAAAAAGCAAGGTTACACTTACTTGTAATCTTCATTTGCTGCAGTAAAAATGAAAGCTTCCATAGGGTTCCAACACAGTGTATTTGTCCTCATGTTCAAGATAACCTGAAATATATTTACACATTTCTACCTTGTTATAGGCAGTAAAACACCCACTGTAGTTAAGAAACTTCCTACATACCCCTGAAGACAAGCACTTTGTAGATAGAAAATTATGGCAGAGGAATACATGACAGAATGTTTCCTCAGCAGTGTTAGAAGTGAAACTCAAGAACCTCCTGTCTCTCATTATATGTTTACTGCTTTGGACTACACAGCAATTAAATTTTCCTCTGTAAATCACCTTAGAATCAAATTCTTCTAAGTGGTTATTTAATATGGCAACCTGCTAGTGGTCAACAAGTAAATCTGGAACTTCCAAAAAACTTCACTTCTCTGTCCTACTTACAGGAACCTTCTACAGACATGCCTAATTAAATGGTCATTTCAAGGGATGTAGTCATTAACTGAGGCTGTGAACCAGCATTTAAAAAGCAATTGTAACATTTTTATGTTCTCCCAGTTATTACCCCTTCATTATTTTATATGTAAAATCACAGTTCATGAATTCTCCTGGCCAGTTGCCATTTCTTGCTGAAGCACCAAGCAACGTACACAGAAGTTACTGTGCTGTCACCTACTCGGCACTATCACTGTATCAGCAGTGAATCGTTCCTCACACATTTGTAAGATTTGTTTGCTGCTTGTAAGCATATGGCCAACAAAGAGGCCAGTTGGCCCTGAAGAGGGAGGAAGGCAGCTGATAACAGACTAATAAAACCCTTCTACTTTGCTAACAGCAGACTAGACAAGAGGCAAGCTGTACACTGGATGTCCCCACCTTGGAGAACAGCTGGTCCCCTGTGAGACAGGTCAAGGCAGGGAGGAAGTCATCTGACACACCAGACACAGCAGCTTTGGCTTCTGCCGAGTCTGAGAGGAACTTCCACCCGTTTATTTGAAAATAAGAACCATACAGCATGCCTGACACAAAGTAGATGTGTAATTACAGAGCAACTTATTAACAAACTGAACAACTCTAAACGGGATTTTCTACGCTGCTCCAGGCAAGCTTTAATCCTACTTAAAAATCCTGAAATTTGGGTGTTTAATGCTATGGTACTGAAAACCCCATTTTTGTTCTTGGTTTACTACACCAAACACCACAAATTTACACACCTATTTCAGAATATAGTTGTACTGTTATAACCCTTACAGTAATGGACAGTCTCAAAACAAGTTAACAGTGATGACTGAACAACCCTCCGAAAGATTCTAATGAATATATACCTATTCTTGTAAGTCTCATTCTCCCAAAATCCTCATTTCCCAGGTGACACCATCCTGTTCATTATCAAGTCTGTGCTGCAGAACACCTCTTATTTTCAGGAACTGCATGCAACCAGAACTGAATGTAATCATCAGATCTCTAAAGTGATCTCTAGTTTAAAATGCGGACACTGAAATGTCATCTGTTTACACTAATGTGACAACCAGAATTTGCTCAGATTTCAGTATTGTTCTAATTATAAATCTCGCACAAAACTGGGAAGTTAATAATCAAGGACTGTTCTTTATTCCTTCCTGTACAAGTTCATCAGCCACTGCAAAATGAACACACAGTTAATCTAATACACCATATGTTTAAAAAGTACTTTAAATCGTGCTACAAAATAATTTCAATATTGCCAAAAAATCCAGCTCTTTCAAAGGAGTCAAGTTCTGTCATGCTCCGAATCTCTATTTTTTCACCAAAATTTACAAGCCTTCAGTTCATTTCAGCAGTGGCTTTTGGAATTCAAACAGTGCCTAAGAAATGAGATTGTCTCTACAGTTCTAGCATTAGGTTTAATAACAACTATGTAAGGAAACCTGGGCTGCAAGTGATTTAATTTGCTGTAAAAACATTCATAATGGCACTTCAGAACTATCTAAAGCCATACTAGAGCCATTTTTTTACCACTATTTTCAATCTCTTGTACATCTCATAAAATGGGTAAGTTTAAGTCCTTATTAAGACAACTCAAAATTGTGAAGTCCCTGAAGACTTGGTTCTCTGGGTTTAATTATTTTAACTGTGAACATTTGCTTACAAAGAATGAAAGCCTGGAAATGGTGAGATTACTTTAACACAGAAACATTACCCAATTAACCTGTCTTCCTTTACTAACTTCAAATTATTTGGTTGAGATGAACACCTAAGAATTTAACAAGTAAGAGAAAACACAGTTCCTGTCAGCTGATGAAATGCTGAAGCCTATCTTTAAAACACCCTAAGCTTCCCTGAAGGTTGCACAAGAATACCTTCTAGTTTTAAAGCATACCAACGCCTACCAAAACATTTTCTTCTTGTCTTTCAACAGAATTCCTTTCATTCATCTTTCCCAGCTCTTTTTAGACTAGTTCTTATTTTGAATCCATCTCACTATCTCATCCCTCCCTTTTTAAGACTTAAGGCTTCGAAACCCACACTCAGGACAAACAGGCAACAGAGCTAGTGCTTTGTGATGTGAGAAGCTGTACTCCTATTTTCATTAAGGAAGGGACTCCCACTGAGTTCCAACTGCTTTGCTGATCAAATCCCAGGAAGGCAGCAGTGCCAGAAACCAGTGCTCATACATAAGTAAGGTACTTGTAATAAGCAAAACCCTTCTCTTAGGAATTCCAGAGCTCAGTGCAGAAATGGACATTTCACATCCCCTCCACAGCAGAATTATCCCTATCCCAGGAGGAAACCCAGTACTGTGCCCATGGAAGCAAGGAAGTACTAACCAGTGTTTTATTCCTACAGCAGGAAATGCACCTCAGCACGCTGCTTTACATGAGATACACATATACAAACATGTGCACACAGTCCAACATAAAAATTCTATATGTATGCACAGTCATATATCTAGCATATATACATATGTAAAATTCTATTAGATTCAAATTTAGTTCACAAAGGATCAAACTGCATCCTTTGAGCTTGTAACTGTAGCTCTACAGCACTGGCTGTGTTCATTTCAACATTCAGGTCTTCAGCTGGCATCACTGACAAGTTTTTATAAGTACTGCCTCAGTGGCCCAAGTGAATATTCACTAAAAATTGCTGGGGCACAGGGAGAGAAAGAAATACTGTTATGACAACAATATTCCTTTTTATAACTAAATACCATTTTAATGTTCTAGCGTGTATCAGATCAATGACACTGCAGACAGTATGTAACACAGGAGAACACCGAGTACATATTCATGAGCTAAAATATTGTATTTCAAGAAGAATATTGTTAAGATATTTCTGGGGCTCAGAACTACTGAACTTGATTGAGGTTTGCTACGTGTGTATGAATTACCAGCTTCCTATTTAAATAAATACAAATGTTCTGTTAAATAGGAATCTTTAGGTCATCAGTATATTCCACACATAAATACTATTTTGATTACACTGCAAAGGATTTCTGAATGTTTACAGTGCAAAGGGAAGGGTTTATCTCCCTTTGAAGGAAAAACACCTTTGCAAATACAGAGCAAGACTCTCCAGTGGTAAACTTACCTTGTTTCCTTCCGGCAAGAAGAGAAAAAAAATAAAATAAAAAAAAAAAAAATCACACATACATAGACAGAACGCAATACAAGAACATAAAGTTCTTATTGTGAAATTGCTGTCAGGTCAGGCACTTGATCAAGAATTACAACAGAGTGAGCATGACAGCCTGTCTGAATGCAAAAAAATCCCTTCTAACTCTGCATTGTTTAAATCCCAATATTAATTCAAACTCAGAAGACTCAGACAATAAAACCTCTGAACTCAGAATTCAGAGCTTCCTGTTCTCTGCTGTCACCAAGTTACAGGCTATTATATATTCAGTATTATTATTAGCACCAGTAATTCATTTTAAATAGAAAAACATTACCTTCTTTAATGGAGTTGATTTTCTCATATCATATAGCACAATATTCCTGTCAGAAGCACAGCTTCCCAAAAGGTAAGTCTGGAAAAAAAAAAAAAAACAACAAAAGCAATGTGTATGGTCTTCAAAATACTTCTGGAATGTGGTTAACAGCTTTCATTAGATAACTAAGCTATTTCACAAAGCTGATCATGAGTTTCTTTTTCAGTCAAGGAAATACATTCATCATTTTTTCTGTGCAACTGATTACCCAGCACAAATATTTTAAATAGCTTTCCCTGTAAGATTCAGAATCCATGCGGTGCCCTCTACTTTAAAACTAACAGACAATTCCTCAATGACATTTTTCTATCAGCATAGCCCAGTCGAGGGGTATAACAGGAAGTGCTGTGAAAGATCAAATGCAATTGTTTTGCCATGGAGGGGGTGAGAAGTCTCAGTCAGAGGCAGTAGAATACTGGAACTGATGAAGTGGCAGCCCCACAGCCTGTATGACTGAGGTACCAGGTATGTATTGTTGTGGGCAGAATGGAGACTGCCCTGCTTTTGTTTATCCTCTCCCAAACTAACAGAGACAAAAAATAGGAAAATAAAAATATATGGTACTACATTCCAAAATAATATTACCATCAAAATCTATGTATACATCCCCCTACATATTCCATTAAAACACAGAATCTAAATTTGCAAGAAAAAAATTCAAGATGGTGCAAGTAGAGTTTGGATCTCATACTGTTAACAAAAAATACTAGTTTCCAATATATAACACAAGCATTACCTCAATGGGATTAAATTTTACACTGCTTATGCTATCAAAACCCCAAGTCAGAGAACACTTGGGGCTTGTCCTTTGCTCATCCCAAATGTCCACTTGATGGCCACAGGTAGCAAAAACAGGTTCCTTCCAGTGGTGATCAATTCCTGTATACACTGTCTTCAAGGGAAAAAAACAAAAGTAAAAATTTTAAAACCCAACTTTATGCATAAATACTCAAGTATGTTCTGTTAGGAAAAACTCAACAAACCATTGCATATAGAGTCTCACTTGGTTTTTCTCATTTACGTTACTCAAAATTAACTCACTAGTGCTACCAGACACTAAGCCTGATCAGATGTATCCCTTCCAGTAGGCAAGCTTTCTTTTTCATTTAAGGTGCATGTATTTTGCATGTTAATTTACAATGGAGTTGGCACTAAATGCATATTTACAAAATCCTGGCTGATTTTAAAGCAAATGAAATTTTTAAGAGTGCAACTGTATTTTCAGTGGGGACTTGATTGGATTCCACAGACATTGCAATAACTAAAGAGTTTCAGACTACTTATTTGAAAAAAGCATTGAATGTTTTTCCTAACATAAGCTTATCATAAATTCAAGGTGCCAAAATATGTATTTTTAGACTGCTTTTGTCAATAAGAAAGGTGTAAGGTATTAGTATTTTGTATTGAATTACTGTAAGGTATTGGCATGAAAAATAAGTTATTTAAAGTAGACTAAGCACTGACATCACACATCTGACGAGACTACAGAGAAATGTGACCAGTTTGCAGGAAAGGGATAATTAGCAGACAGGGCTAAGCAGACTCTGGTGGCATTCAAGGAATGTTTTCTGGTTACATATAAAATAAGTGGAGTAAAAACATGAAAATACTTTAAAAGTGCCATTATAAAATTTGATGTCATCAAATTACAACCCATTATGATAACACATGATATCACACTATTTTTCTCTCCTTCAAAAGCTAGATATGAAATGACTGAAACTTAATTCAAAATAAGAGGTGTGGGGAAATAAAAACTCAGATCTGCTACCTTCCCAAGAATTGTATGTATAGGTTCTTCTTCTTCTCCATATTCCGGGCTCTCCATTTTCCACTGCTTCACGGTTTTGTCATCACCAACCTGGAAACATTGGAGAAATCATGTACAGTTTTATGTAAATATATTCCCTTTTATTTTGCTAGATATGCTTTGCAATTAAATACAGGCATCCTTTCAAAAAAAAAAAAAAAACCAAAACAAAACATTCTGTGGTATAAACAAATGCTTCCTCCTGCTGCTTCAGTGTTCACAGATTAGCTCTGCTGGTCATAATACGTTGTTAAAACATGTACATGGTCTGGCTGGAGTGAACATTCTTCATTGCAGCCCACCTGGCACTGTGTTTTTGATTAGTGGCTGAAACAGTGCTGATACAGCACCCAAGCCTTGGCTGTGCTTGCTCAGTGCTGAGGCATTTCCCGCTGCTCCCACTCTGCCTCCATCATCCCTGCCTCACCCACCAGCAAACAGGCTTGGGGTGGGCAAAGTCTGGGAGGGGACACAGGCATGACACATGTCCTGAAGTGGCCAAAGGACTATTCCATACCACGGAACGAAGCTCTGCAAAAAAAGCTGCAGTACTGGGAGCAGAAAGAGAAGGTGGGGGTTGTGTCCACAGTGGCTGCTGCTCAGAGATTGTCTGGGGATCTGCTGGCTTCTGAGGGCAGGCAACTGATTCCCAGTTTGTCACTTGTTTCCCACCACCACCACCTTTCCTTCATCTATTCAGCTGTCTATCTTGATCCACAAAGCTTTCAGTTTCCAAAATCAAAAGAGATAGCTGAATAAGAAAAAGGTGAGCTGGAGTGATGGCTATTTTGTAATGCTACATTTTGTGATTTTTAATCAAAAATCAAAAGTTTAGGCACCCTAAACTGCAAATTATCTTCTGGAAGTCACTTTGATGAGCCTGTTATCAGTTAAAAGGCACTTTCCACCTCAGCTGCTCTGGTTGCCTGTTTCAAATTTTGTTCTACCTCTTGCACTAATGACAGCACAAGCTTTTGTATAGCTGTGCAGTGACCTGGATCATGCAAACAGGCCTAAAAAATGTTAGCTTTACAAGTTTATCTTCCCCTCCCTGACTGCACTACTACTGTTTATTTTCTCCTTCTCTCAATTTTCAGGCAGACAGATTGTCAATAGGGGACTAAGTAACTTGGAGTCACTTAAGATTTTTTACTGAGTGAAAAATCCTAACTATATCCTAACTATTGTCCCTGTGAACTGGTATATACCTTATAAAAAATAAATATACTGTAGTGAAAATGGCTCTTTTATGACCAGTTCAAACAAAGCACAACCTCAGGACACTTCAGTTTTCAAAAACAGTTTTTCATGCTGTGTTATCTTAGAATTGTTTTAATGCCAATATGAAGACATACTATTTCCAAGCACTTTACATGCAACTGAATCTGTTGTGGGTTTTATGAATTAATAAAGCCTTATTCACATGGAATGATCTTAACTTAATCAGATTATATGTAATCACAGTATATGCAAACAGTTACTTTTTAACATGCTTTTACATCTTTCCATTAAGATAATCCATTTACTACCTTAATGAAAACTAGTGTATTCAAGTTTTAATTACATGACCATCTGTTAGCTATTTTCTGCTATTTATCCCTTCGAAGGTCCGTACCACAGCATCAGAAAAAATTTCATCATAAATAGAACTGTTGGGTTCACTGTCACATTTAATAAGTGTATTCATACAATATTTAAATATTCTATGGCAGAGAGCAAGCCTCTCAGTGAAAAGCAGATAGTGAACAGCTACTCTGTGTTGCTGCAGTATTAAGGAGTCACACAATACTTACAGTGAAGAATGACGTACCACAGAAACGGGCACACATGCCTCGAACAAAGCCTTCATGGGCTTGTATAGTGCGGATGCACTGTCGCTTGGTCAAGTTCCAAATTTTAACCTGATAAAAACAAAGGAGCAAATATTCTGTTAGCTTTCTACAGCCCACAGCTGCAGCTCACAATTCAAGTACAAAAGATTACATATGTTGTAGTGAAATGGCAGAGTTGGCTTGGACACTAATCAGATTTTATCATGTTAAAAACTATTTAAATATTTCTTTCTTGAAAAGCAATTTTAAAAGTGAGGCTCTTTCATTCTCACCCTCTCCCCTGACCTATGCTGTACATCTTCTGCATTTTGCACTCCCCTGTTTTAGAACTAGAATGCTTGCTAAAAACAGCAGCAGTTACAAATTCAGCAAAAAAATACCCTTTTAAAGACAAAAGCATAAAGAAATTTGGAACCAACAGAATTTTTTCAGTCCAGCTGCTGTACTACATTATCTATAGATGTCCATTTCTCATAGAGGTTTCCATTTCAAAACTTTTGGGCTCATTTAAAAAAACAAAAAAACAACAACAACAAAGAAATGGAGGTCAGTTTTTATATTTTTATGTATTTATAGTTCCCAGTATTTTACTCACTCTATCAGTGGGTAAGAAATCTGACTAAACTTTCATAGGAATTTGTTCCTTCTCTCTGAAAAGGTTAACCTCCCTTATACTTACTGCATGACATATGCACTTTCTATAAAAAGCAGAAAGCAACCAACTGCCCAGAATATACCTTTAAAGTATTCAAGTACTATCAAATAAGCAGTGAAAGGGTGAGAAAAGATAGGAAATTCAAAAAAGACAGGTATTTTTTTTCTGCAACTAGTTCCAATTAAAGTGTCTTTGATTGCTATTTATAGTTATGTAAAGCAATCAAATAGT
Source organism: Pseudopodoces humilis (assembly GCF_049639895.1). NCBI lineage: Eukaryota > Metazoa > Chordata > Aves > Passeriformes > Paridae > Pseudopodoces > Pseudopodoces humilis. Next base: position 19,690,503 of record NC_142200.1, read on the forward strand.
TACATAGGGTTAGCCTTTTTTAGACAGTATGAAAAACTGTTATTACAAAAAATTTCTGGTTGTGTGCCCCTTCACCCTAGCTAATCTGACGGTTTAACTTCTTTAGGGGAAGGAGTGGGGGGATCATGTGGGCAGCAAAAATCAATCACATGTATTGGGTTTGCATGGCCAGGTTTTGATAGTGCGAATCTACAGGGGTGGCTTCTGTGAGAAGCTGCTGGAAATTTCCTTCATGTCCAGCAGAGCCTATGCCAGCCAGCTCCCACACAGAGCCACCTCTGGCCAAGGCCAAGCTAGTAAGAAATGGTGGTAATGACTCTGTGATAACACATTTAAAAGGAATAAAAGCTAGCGGGCAGAGGTTACTGCACTCAGAAGAGAGGAGTGAGAATACATGAGGAGCAATAACTCTGCAGACACCAAGGTGAGGGAAGGAGGGGGAAGAGCTGAGGCTCCCCTGACCCGTCATCATAGTAATGCAGCAGTGCCCCTGGCGCCCATGGAGGAGGTTAACGGGAGTGCAGAGATCCATCTGCACCTGTGGAGAAGATCAAGGCCAGATGCACCCAAAGAAGGGTGTAATCCACGCCAAGCCCTTGCTGGAACAGGCAGGGACCTCTAGAGGCATGGAGAGAGGAGCCCACACTTGAGCAGGTTTCCTAGGACTTGTGACTCTGCGACACTGGAGCACCCTGTTCTTGAAGGGGTGCACAGTGTGGAACACCCACACAGAAGCAGTTCATGAAAACCTGCAGCCTGTGGAAAGGACTCACACTGGAGAAGTTCATGGAGAACTGTCTGCCATGGGAGGGACCCATGGTGGAGAGGTGGAGGAACTCCTCTCCCTGAGTAGAGGCAGGAGCAACTTGTAATGAACTTACCATAACTCCCTTTCCCCATTTCCCTGTGCTGCTGGGGAGGAGGAGGGAGATCCTGGGAAGGAGGGAGGGATGGGGGGAAGGTAGTTTTCAGGTCTTGTTTTACTTCTCATTATCCTGCTCTGATTTTGTTAATACTAAATTCAACTAATATCCCCAAGTTCGGTCTGTTTCACCCTTGATGGTAATAGGTGAGTGATCCCTCCCTGTCCTTATCTCAACCCACAAACCTTTCACTACAATTTGTCTCCCCTGTACAGTGGCACAGTTAAAGAGCAGCAAAAAGTTTCACCTTCCGAGTGAGGATGAAGGTAACATGCTGAAAGACAGAAAAGGTGTGACAAAACCAACCAAACAACACAACAAAACACAAAAGAGAAAAAAGAAAATAAGAAAGAAAGGTACCTTTTCTTTGTTGTGGTTTCTAAGCTTACCTCTCCATCACAAGCTCCAGACAGCACCGTAGACAAACTTTTTGGATGTTTGGCCATGCAATTAACTCCATCTCTGTGGCCATCAAGTGAACTAAGAAAGGGTTTTGCAAACACACGTTCTAGCTTTGTGGCATTCAGAGCTCTTGTGTACTCTCGCGCAACCTCAAATGGATGCAGTGCAGGGTCATAGTTCCTTGGAACTGCAACAGAAAGAACACACATTAGAAACCCATGCTGGAGCAAGTACAGAGGAGAGATGCTCAGAGGGCAACCTCCCTCATCAGGAAAGGCTGTGAGACCTTGCGTTGTTCAGCCTGGACAAGACTCTGGGTAGACCTCATTGTGGCCTTTCAGTACTTAAAGGGAGCAATGAGAAAGATGGGGACAGACTTTTTGGACGTTCTGTTAGGATAAACAATGAGTAACAGTTTTAAACTTAAAGAGGGTAAATTTAGACTAGACAGATGATGAGATGAGATGGCACATGTCCCATCAAGGTTTTCAGCAACCTGATCTAGCTGAAGATGTCCTTGTTCACCACAGGGCAAAGTGTGAAGGGTTGGACTAGATAACCTTCAGAGGTCCTCTCCAACCTACAAGACTCTATTATTCTGCGTGTAAAATCAACACAATTTTTGACAGTTTTAATAATGAATACGCAAGAAGAAAAACTCAAATGTTCCGGCAATGAAATAGCATTAAGTGCAAAAAACTGCAAAACAGGAAATTCTAAGCGCAATCTCAGGATACCAGACCAGCGATGAAACTCCCAGCCCCGCACTCCTGCTCGTACGCCGCTGCCAGACCAGGCTCTGCCCTCCCGGGATGCGGCTTCCGGCAAGGGAAGCTCTCCTGCGGAGAGGGCACCGCACGCAAATCCCCGCCTGGGACCGGCACCCACGGGAAAGCTCCTGGCGCTCGAAAACGGAAGCGCCGAGCCCGAGCTCTCGCTGCTAGCGGGCAGCGGCGGAGGGGAGGCGAGTGGAGCGGAGCGGGGCGGGGCGGGGCGCGGACGCCGGGTGCCGAATGCCTGCCTTCCTGCCTCCCTCCCCCTCCCTCCTGCGACGCCGGCCTCATCCCTTCCGGCCGGGCCGGGGGCCGGGCCGGGGGCCGGTGCCGGAGCCCCGCTCACCGCGCTGCAGGTCCAGCTTGGTCTCCCTCACGTAGTCATCGGGGTTGCGGCTCAGCACCTTCACGCGCATCCCGCCGCCCGCTGCCCGCCGCCGCGCGCACACGTGACCGGACGCGCCTCGCGGGCCGTTCTCGCGCGAGGCCGCGAGCCCCGCCGCGGCCCCGCCCCTGCGCGCGCGCGGCCGGCGATGGGTGCCGCGGGCCCCGCGTGCGCGGCGCGCGGGCCGCTGTCGCGCGGGCCGCCGGCGCGCTCCGTGCTGCGGCACGTGCGGCTGGAGAACCTGGCGGCGGGAATGAGCGGCGGCGTCCTGTCCACCCTGGCGCTGCACCCGCTGGACCTCGTCAAGATCCGCTTCGCAGGTGAGGCCGGACCGGCCGTCCCCCGGCCGTCCTGCGCTATAGACGCCCGGACGGGCCCGAGCTCGCCCGGGACCTGCCGGGCTTCCTGCCCAAAGCCCGCGCCGTTCTGCCCGCCCCGTGCGCGGCGCCGGCGGGGCAGCCCCACGGCTTGGAATAAACCGGCCGTAAGCCGAAAGGGACGGTCTCCGGTTCTCTTCCCTGCTATCCCAGAGCTTCTCCTTGTCACTTGTAGGGACTGTAAAATGTGCGGTGTGCCTCGAGCTGTTTCCAGGCAGATTAGAGAGCTGGCCAGCCTCTCCCCCCCTTTCCATGACCACCAGTGCCAGAGGACACCGGAGGAGCACTGTCTGCTTTTATCAGGCGGATTGTCCCAAGCCCACGTTCAAAGTTCACCTTTATGCCAAAGATTTTCAACTCTCAAAGTGTGGCGGTAGTTTTGGAATAACCTTAGTTGTTAGCAATAGTGGTATTGTTTTGCAGAAAACTCTTAACTAGTTTGTTTTTCCACAGAGAATCATGACGACTTCTCTTGACTTTTCTGCTAATTTGATGAACTTGTCCACCATTTATCATATTCTCTTTCAGAAAGGTTGAAACATCTGTATCTTTGGATTGTTTTCTTAAACAGATACATCATAGATGTTTCAAAACCAAAGTATCACAGAGACGTTTCACAAAATTTAATACATCGCATGTCCTACTTGGGCACATCCCGGGCTGCATTACGAAGAGCATAGCCAATAGAAGGGCTCTTTTCTCTCTGTTTTCTATTTGTAAGGCTAGGTCGGAAGTACTGTGTCTATTTTGGGGCTCTCCAGGACAAGGAGGGAAGGCAGTGACACACTGGTGTGATTGCAGTGGAGACCACCAGGCTGCTGAAGGGGCTGGGGCACTGGCACAGAGCAGTTTGGCCTCAGAAAGGAAGGGCTGAGGGAAGCTGAAATTGCAGTCTATGACAATGTTATTGGAAGACACAGGGAAGGTAAAGCCAGATTCTTCTTGGGGATAGTTAGTAAGCTGAAAAGGAGCAGGCACAAGTATGAACATGGAAAATTCCAGTTATTTTACTGTAAGAATAGTCAGTTACTGGAAAAGGTTACCCAGAGAGGCTGTAATCTCTTCAGCCATGGAAACATTCAATTGTCAACTAACTGGTCATGTCCCTAAGTAACCAGATCTAATTAGATCCAGTGTGAGTACAGGTTTGGATTAGGTGGCTTTTGGAGGTCACGTACTTTCACATGCTTCTTTGGGTTGAAAATAACAATTCCTATGTTTTGTCTTCAACCAGGGAGCAGCAGCTGATACCAGAAATTAATATTGTGAAGATTCTTGGTAGCATCATTGACAGAAAGACTTGTATTCGTGTCTCTGATTTCCCATGTTGTTTAATATGTTTATAAACTTAATCTAGTGTCTGCATGGTAAAAAAATTCATAAATGTCTCTTTGGGAAAGGTCTAGCAACACTTATTCAGGAAGGAGAAAAGAGATGTTTGTGTTCTTGTTTTGGGTGGTTGTCAAGGTGTTCAGACCTTGTCACACTGTGCTCATCAAAAGTATTTTGTCTTTAATGCTGAACTCTGTCACAATGTGCAGTACTGGACACAAAGTTCAAGAGGATTGAATAATAAATGTGGCACTGAGCAGACAATGCCTGTTTACCAGGATTAATTTTGATGGGGACACAAAAACAACACTTCTTGTAAAACTTTGAGACCAGTTTTCAGTACAGTTGCAGTCTAGCCATACATCTGTATTGAGAATGAAAGCTGCTGCTATGTTGGCATCATAGAGTAATTTAGGTCAGAAGAGAGCTGAGGAATTCACCCCCTACTCAGATAAGCTCTGCTTAGATCTGTTTGTTTAGTCTTGTATACTGGAGTTTTGAGTAGCTTCAAAGATGCTCTTTAGGCAACTTGTTCAAGTATTTGGCCACTCTGCTGGATAAAAAGTTCTGGTCAGAATTCCCTGTGTTTCAGCTTGTGTCTGTTACCTCTTGTTATCTCACCATGGACCGTATCACATGTGTCATCAGTAATCAACTTACTCCCTTGCTGTTACAGTAGGAGCAATAGTAGTTACCACTCCAAGTTTTGTGGCCATCCAAGTTCTGCATGATATGTCAGACAAAAACTTGTGTGCTTTCTGTATTTTTGAAGTGACATTGTCTGAATATTTGGACAACCAGCTGTTAGGTTATTACATGGGAAAAGAAACATTTGAGTATTGTGGTAAAAACTGACTTGGGAATCAGTAAGACATAACCCATTGCTTTATAGAACATTTTAAAGAGAAAATTTGAATTTAACAGTTATTGCTTGGGACTTGTCTAAACAACGTAGAGAAACAGGTCAAGGATCCCATCCATATCACTTGAAATACGATGCAAAATTGCTGGAGTGCTAAAAAGAAGAGACAGAAAACTTCAAATCTGCTGCTCATCAAAAATGCACAAGAGTGCATTTATTTAGCTTTGTCAGATTAATAGGAACTTTCCACTTGCTGAGCTAAGGGGTTACCTCCTTTTTTTGTTTCTTTTCCCCCCCTTTTTTTCCCTAAGTTCTTGAACTGTAGGCTTATAAAGCTGTAAACTTTATACTTTAAATCCAACTCTTGCATACTTGTGAAATAATACTCTTGTAATATGGTTGATCAGTTTGGTTTTGTGTTCATTTATTGAATGTATTGAATTTATGCTTTAGAAGCTGTGGACTTCTTTGTTGGCTTGGATGCAGTTGAACTTTATGCTTCCTGAAATGTTTCTCAGTATAATTTCTTTCTTTTGTAGTAAGTGATGGTTTGGAGCTGAGGCCAAAGTACAATGGGATTCTCCACTGTATGAGCACTGTCTGGAAGCATGAAGGACTACGAGGCTTGTATCAAGGGGTAACTCCAAACATGGTGGGAGCAGGGGCTTCCTGGGGACTTTACTTTTTCTTGTAAGTAGAACCATAAAATGTGTCACACCCTGCACAACGTAGTGTTCAGATATACGTTGCTTCTTCTTTGTGAGGTATAAAAACATGCTAAGTGACTTACAAACTAGTCATTCTCTTAGCTAGTCCAGGTCTGTTAATGTTTATTATGGTTTGCTGTTTTAGAATTCAAGCAATTTGAGTCAGAGACCTGTTCCTTTGTCAGGTACAGGGCATTCCCTTGATGATGTGAAAATACTAAGGAATTTGAGAGGTGGTGATGCTATTCATAAATAATTCTCTTGAAATGCCAATACACTGTTTTTAAAACCTCATGAAAAGCAAGAATCTAAATTGATTTCCTAAAAAATTAAAGAACGTGAGGTTTTCCACTAAAGCTGAATGTTTGATTGTTTTTAATAATTTTAGTGGCAGTTTTTTCATTGTTTTTGTCAGTTGATGTGCTTTGGTTTTAAAGCTCTTTTTTTAATATTCTGCTTTATTAACTCTGTTACTGTGACCTGATTTACTACTTACCCCTATTAAAACATCTATACCCCTATTGAAGCATCTTAGGGACCAGTTAGCTGGCATGCCTCTGCAAAGTTCACTTGCCAGTTGTCTAGACTCTGTTATTGTTGTACTTCAGTCCTTAAGTTTTGCTATAGATTGCTATTGAGACTTCATCTTCTGTTGACAATTTTTTAATTCACAAAGATTGCAAACTGGATCAAGATAAGAAAGCTCGATGTATTTCTGAGCCAGAGGGTAAATACCTAGCACTGTGGCTCCCAGCAGACTTCTTTTAGAACTTAATTCTTGATATCTGATAATTTTCAAGATGCAGTCCCATTGATACTGACAGTTTAATTATACAATTGAAATATTTATTACCATAGTTCACTTTAAAGAGCTAACAGCTCAGAGATCAATTAATCAATTAAACAAAGGTGGTTTGGATACCTTTTCCTCAAAGGCTCTGTACCACCATGATCTTAAGTCAGGTATGCCATTCTGGACTTGGGTTTTTTGTGGTGTAGGTCTGTTTTCACCTTTACTAAATTATGTTTACTAAATTATATTTTCCAGTTACAATGCCATCAAAGCTTACAAGAAGGAAGGGAAGATGGAAAGTCTCAGCGCAAGCGAACACCTAGTGTCAGCTGCAGAGGCTGGTGAGGTTAAATGCAAAGATCAATTAATGTTCACTTGTAGCTTTTCCAAGTGCTGCTACCTGCCTTTCTCTGTCACTGCTGCTTTTTCTTGCAGGTGACAAGTATAAGTGTTCCAGCCAAAATGCAGTGGTTTGTTGTCTCTAAATAAAACAAAGATGTCTAGCACAAACAGATGGGTCACTGTGGTCCTTCAGTTTTCCGCAGAATTAGTGGTTGTCAAAATGTCTTTTGTCCTTGTTTTCATTCTGTATAAGCACTTCCCATATTTAGTACTGTATTGGGTCCCAAAATGTGGCTATAGAAATCTGCTGCTGTCAGGTTGTTAACTTGTTAAATGTTTAACCCTTGGACCTGGAAAGGAGGCAGCCTATTGAGTCATGGATTGGTTTGAGTTGGAAGGGACCTTAAAAATAATGTAGCTCCAACCCCCTGTCGTTGGCTGGGACACTTCCCACTAGACCAGTTTGCTCAAAGCCCCATCCAGCCTGGCCTTGAACACTTCCAGAGATGGGGCATCCGTAACTTATCTGGGCAACCTGTTCCAGTGCTTCATCACCATCACAGTAAAGAATTTCTGCCTCATACCTGATCTAAACCTACTCCCTTTCAATTTGAGTCATTCCCCCTTGCCCTGTCACTATATGCTGTAGAGGCAATTTGGAAGACTTTATTAGGATTTTGAAGCATTTTATTTAATGTTGAAATATAAGGCATATTATTTGACATGAAATATAGTAATGGATTCTGTTACAATGGTATTTTCAATAACCTATAGAGCTATAACAGATTGTTTCTATTAAGCTCTCAATATTATTAAGCAAATTTCTCATCACTGAGGTGTCCATTAAATTTTGAATTATTGTATACTGAAGAATAACTCAGATAATCAGTGGTACTTTAAGAAATTACGTTTCCTGTCTACTTCAGATTATACTACTAACTGTGGGAAGGTGAAGCAAAAAAGGGGCTGTGCTAGGAATATGCAAAAATACATGTGCCCTGCAAAAGTACCCCCAGCAGGAGTGAACTGGACTTGTTCCAATTGAAAGAGCTTTGAAGGGAGAGAGAGGGAGCAGTGGAGAGCATAAATAAACTTCACCTGTTTTAAACACTATGAGTACTCTGGTAGGAAAAGTAGTTTTGTTATTGTAGAAGGCTGTGTTATTTTGGACTGAACAAACTGGGACAATCTGTGGAGTTGGCATAACAATGAGTGTAACTTCTGTCTGTTCTCAGGAGCCATGACTCTCTGCATTACAAACCCAATATGGGTAACCAAGACTCGACTTGTGCTGCAATATAACGCTGGCGTGGATCCATCCAAGCGGCAATACAGGGGAATGTTTGATGCTCTTATCAAGATCTACAAGACAGAGGGCATACGTGGCTTATATAAGGTAATCACATTTAAGAAAAATTCCAGGATTGCCTGGCACCACCCAGTGGCATGGGAACACTTCTAAATATGTGCCTACAAAAAAAAATATTGTAACAGCTCACTTTCATTCTCTGAGTCTTTCCCACTGAAGAACTGCAGCAAAAAGGCTTAATCAGAAGAAAAGCCATTATACTGTTGATAAACTACTTCATAATTTTTTTTTAATCTTCCTATGATTAGAATCTGGATACGCAGGGCAGCAGCAATGTAAGTTATGTTGCTGGTAGTACTTCCTTGCATTTTATCCCTTATCTCTGTATTTCTAACATCTTCTGGGAGATAACATGACCAAAATACTTGCTCATTTTTTCTTCCACAGTGGATAGTTTCACAACTGCTTATTTGCCCACTGGTTATTGATGTCTGTAATCTGTCAGCTCTAGATACATTGAATTTGCAGACTTCTAAATATGGTCTGCATATGCGTGGGTTTTTTCTTCCCTTTAATTTAGGGAACCAGATGGCAACAAGATTCGGACTTTTTGCCTCCTCCTCCCTTCAGGTCATGACATCAAGATGCATTCATCAGTGCCTGGAAGTTGTGAAGAAACCTATTTTAGTTCAGTCTAGCTCTTCTCCTGCAAGTATTACTGCAGAATCGTAGAATCATAGAAAGGCTTGGATTGGAAGGGATCTTAAAGATATTCTTGTTCCAACACCCCTGTGATGGGCAGGGACACATTCCACTAGCCATATCCAGAGCCCTATCCAGCCTGGCCTTGATAGGAACTGCCAGGGATAGGGAACAAGACCACTTTCTCTTAGAAGTTGTCCTGATTACTGAACATCAGCTTCTTTTATTTTCAGTGAAAAATGTGATCTTTCCTATTCTGTAAGACTTGTGTGCTTCATGGCAATGAATGTCAAATTCTAACAGCAGGAACAAGGCGCTTTACTGATTCCTAAATTGAAATTGTCAGAATTTCTGATTTGTCTGCCTGGATGTCTGCTCTGTTCCATGTAGATAAGTTCTGATTTCTTGGATCTGTTAGGTTTTAAGATGTCCTTCCACCCTTCTTTTCAGATTATTCGTGTATGTAGCATGTGTTGCCTTTGGCACTAGAGACTTCTTTGTAGTGTTAATCTGTAAGTGTGGGACTAAAGCAGCTACTTCCTTTGAAAGAGCAAATTACTTGCTTAAATCTGCAAAGAAGGTGACCTAAATAGGTCCTGAGTGACCTACATAAGTATGTACACTGAGCAACTTCCATTTGATGTCGGGACTCTCAACCTTGTCTATACTGGGGAATAAAGGCACCTCTTCAGGTGGCTCTTTGACTTGTACATGCTCTAGCCTTCCTCCATTTCAGTGTTTGGGGAAGTTTTTATTTTTCTTGCTCTATTTGAAATTGAACAGCTAAAGATTTGTTAATTGCCCTGAGTCACAGAAGTTGTAGTACACGCTATTGTCTTCTCTTTTCTCATAAACTTCATTTCAGATAGCATTCCTTACAGCAGATAAGGGGATCTCAGATAGTATTGCCTTACAGTAAATGAAGGGATCTCAAATAGAGCAACTGTCTCAGATAGAGCTGGAAATAAAATCTGGAAGGAGTTTCTTTCTGTTTGAGATTTGTCTTCTAAAGAATGATATTTCTGATCAAGCAATTCAGTATTGCTCTTTATTGCACAGATGCTGTTACTGATCTGAGCAAATCCTTTCAGTCCTTTGAGGTACAAACTGGTTATGTTAATGTTAGGCTACATCAATCTTTCTAGCAGGGATCAAAGCTGTCTCTATTAGCTCTGCTGGGTATTGATTGTTCATTAAATATAGTTTGTCTGAATCTGGGTTTCTCAGTAAGTTGTTCCTCTTGAACTTGGCCTGGTTTTGAAAAGGCAGGAGGGGTGTCCTTCACTCATTATCCCAGTAAATATCCAGTCAGTGATCTTCCACACCCTCCATCCATTGGGCTTTGTCTTTTGGCCTCCATCCCCCTGATGACTGGGGACAGAGCTGCTCTGCTGCACACCAGGCTGAGTTAAAAATAGGTTGGGGTTATGTACGTTGAACACATCCATGGATCTGCTGGAGATCTGAGCTGTAAAAATTATTTTGCCAGGAAGTTGAATGTCATGCAACCATCTTCATGTTACGAGTGCTGTGTTGTTCCTTTCAAGCGTAAGGTAGGAGTGACCAAACATGGTAAAATAGTTGTAAGACTGTAGGATTGGTACTTTTAGGAAACCATAAAATATCTCTGAGCTGCTGAGAAACTGTTAAATGTGTAGTCTAGAGTGACTGACTACTAAGACACCAGTCAGGAATGCAGCTAAAATCCTTCATGGCCTCCATATTTTGGTATGTGCACTTCTTACGCTCTTTTATTGATGTAGAAGCAGTAGTTGGAAATAGAGCAATGCTTAATAAACAAGAGTAAAATACACAGGAAATGTTGAAAATTTAAGGTGATTTAAATAAAATCCAGGTTCATCAAGACTGAAAATAATGTTGTTATATGCTGACAACAATAGAAGTCGTAACAGTAATGTGTGTTTGTTACCAAGTGAAATACATTTGGACACTTCTGTGTTGTCATTTCACCTTTGGTAGGCAAGACTGTATGGTCTGAGGGTAAAGTACTTTTTCTGCTCCCTCAGTGGCTAAGTCATGTAGCTCTCTTTATTTTGCAATGCTTTTGCTTCTGTTATTTTTCTTGTAAATATGAAGCTTGCGAGCTTTTTGTATCTTTGTACTTGTACATAGCAAACAAAATCCATTGAGATTTGCCCGTCTTGATTTTAACTGAAGTTGCAGGTTCTACACAGAGGCATAAGTGGTTTTCAGATAAAAGATGGTAACATTTTTCAGTGTGAAGGAACCAAGATGACAAAGGTGACTTCAGTGTTGTGTCTGCACAGGTTGTCAGAGCAGGGCACTCAGATACCACAGGTCTTTGACACACTGACAGCCCACATGAAGGCAGCACTGGAGAGATTACAAGGGGTATTTGCTGCATTCTTTTGAAACATACAGCGGAGGCTGTTCTGGCTTGAGTGCTGTCAAACACGTCAGGCAGTGATGTGAGTACCACATCACCAAATGAACCTTGTTCCCTTCTTTATTTAGAAGCAGGAGCTTTCCAGTGTATGCATTTGCCTTGTGTTTCTTTTTAGTGTGATGGGTAACTTTTGAAACACTAACCAACCGAACTTTTTCTTGTCATGGATTTTCAGCAGTTAAAATACTTCAAGTTAACTTTTAGCTATTTCTTTATTCCCACTGTCTGCTGCTCAGGATTAGAGGCCATTTAAATTTCTAATTACATATTTAATTCTGTCTATCGTTCTAATCCTTTAAAAGAGAATTCTAGTAGGACTTCTTTGAGAAACCATTCATCTTATCATGCCTTCATCGCAAAAATCTTCTAAAGATATATTTCAAATATTAAAGTTCAAAATAACAAGAAATACGTTAATTTATTATAAAATTTATCTTTGTAGTCATATTATAGATCAAAATTAATTCTATCAAATTTTGTGGCAAGAAAGAATTTTGTATTAAATTATTCTAAGAATAAGAAAACAGAGTATGTTTCAAAAACTTTCTCAGCCAAGATATTTCAGTGCTGTGAAGAAATCAGTTTTGCTTTGAAACATTTTTCCATAAGAATACATTGTTTTCTATGATCAGTAGAAACCTGGGTCAGCTCCTATTTTACTGAGGCACACTGGCTGACAATTGCTCACTCCTTTCGTGCATTTTTTAATATTGGCCCAACATTAAAAGTCCCTCAGTCTTTGGAGGCCTTTCTCATCAGCACAAGACTTAAAGTGTGCTGGTATTTGTTTATGAAGTATGACCAGTAGATGCTTTAGGACTCTTGGGTGCAAGTTATCCAAATCTTCTGGCTTAAGTTTTAAGAGTTTAGCCCTCTTAAAGGTTTTTCAACTTTCTTCTTTTGTTGGCAGGGAAAGTATTACCTCATTCTTCTATGATATAAATACATTGTTGTAATTCTTTCCAAGTGGAGAACAATTACTTCCACTGTCTTTTAGTGGCTTTACTGTCTAATCACTGGGAAATGTTTGTGAAGTTTCATATTGTTCCTTTTTTTGCTGACCCAGATCATTTCTTCTTTGACATTTTTCTTTTTTTTTTTTCTCTTTTGTACTTCTTCTGTTTTTATATTACTTTTATTTTCTTCTCTGATCCAGTATTTCTGAAAACCAAAGTTATCCTTTTCCCTCTGTTGGGGCCCTTTGGCTTCAAACTTCACTTTGTGCTTACAGCTGACAAAATACAGATATATGGTTTAACTCCACTTGTTCTCATTTGGGGAAGGTTTTTTTTCTGGGACTTTCACTAGCCCTTAGTGCATTTCATCAGTTTGTGGTCACTGATGGTGAGTTCATGACCATTATTGAGAAGAATTTCATGTATTAAAGAAATTCTAAAAAATAATTTCCTGAATGACTGAAAAACTTTAGAAATCTATATGTAGCATTTAGAAAGCTGATCCCTGAAGTGGGATTTTGTGTTGTCTGTGCAATTTTTATGCCTGTTGTAGTTTTACTTGTTGGAGGTTTTTCTGCAATTTAGGAGTTTTATTATTTTATTTTGTCCTGTTAACACTAATTCAGTGGAATCCTTCAGGGATCCCTTCTCATTTTCACCTTCTCCAGGCTTTTAATCATATACTGATAAGTCTTTATTCAACATTTTGGGCTTCCCTTTTCAGTCTAACACAGAATGTGACATCTGGGTACATTTTGAAATGCCTTTTTCTTGTCTGAATGGATCATAGGAAATAAAACTGTTCCATTTTTTTTTTAATCTTTGTTTCTTTGAGTGCTTTTAGCCACAATTTGATTACTTACTCCATTATGATTATCCCTCAATAGTTTGCAGCAAGATTTTGAGTCCCTTTCTGGCCAAAATGATTAATCCCCCATTTATTTATGTTCTTCAATGTAAGTGACCAATTCTTCAAAAAGAGAACTAGTGCTTTTCAGAACTCATGCAGCTCATTTTAAAAGAGCTAGTCCTGCTCCTGGGGGAACTCTTGCCTTCTCTTTCTTGTGGGGACAATTCAGAAAGTACCTGTTTTCCCCCTTCATTTCAACTTTTTTGAAGCTAAAGGTTGATGTATATTTTCATGTGTTTGTGTATGTAAGTAAAACAGGGCTGGAGTAGCTCACTCTCTTCTCCCACAGGGACATGTTGTGGTGGTGGACATGGCAGTGTGAGGTTTATGGTTGGACTTGGTAATCTTAAAGGTCTTTTCCAACCAAAATGATTCTGATTCTATACAGACCATAACATTTTTAGTATAGAAATATATGTCTCATAAACATACATTTATGTAGAGACACACATGCAAACACATACACATCTATTTCCTGGGCTCAATCACAGTAATTTTTTGTGCCTCTGCTCCTGATGGCCCTTCTCTGAGTTGCCAGCATCTGTCATTGCTTTATGAGTCTCAGGTGGAAGCCATGCCCCTTAGTGTCAGTCTCTGGAAAGGGGCAGGCGCTGAGCAGCACATTTGCAAGACCACAGCTTGATTGTGATCTTGCAATCCTATTCAGTGTTAGCAGCTTGTGCTCTGTGAGGTGGAGTCCCTGGGCCACTTGTTTTATCTCAGTGACTCTAGGTGACTTTAGGCTGTCAGAAAAGTAGCATTTATTTATTTAGTAGTTAGTTAGTTAGTTAGTGTGATGCCTGCCCTTAAGAATATCTGAGTCAGAGTGCAACAGCTGTGCAGGCACAGTCTGTACATTAAGGGAGGACAAATGTGGGTGTGTGAGCTGTGCTCTGTCAAGTTGTTTAGGTTTTGTGCATTACCCTCTAACCTTGTTTTATCCTTTTTTTTAGGGATTTGTGCCTGGTCTGTTCGGAACATCACATGGAGCACTTCAGTTCATGGCCTATGAGGATTTGAAAGAGAGATATAACAAGTATAGAAACAGAGTATCAGATACAAAATTGGTATGGTGCTTGAGAATAAAATTCTGTTGTGGCATGTAAATAAATGGAAGCTGATTCCATTTGTTGGGTTACACAGCAACCAAATGTACAAAGTATTGGTACATTAATTCAAATGCAGAATATATAGAAATAGAAATTATAGAAATAATACTTTCTCACATTTTAGGAGCAAGCAACTAGTTTTCACTGTTTTTAAAAACCAACTTCTTATTTTGGCAAGTGTTTTGAGAATTTTAGAGGAAGGAATGAGGGCTTTTTCTTACTTTGTGGAACTAGAGGGGGTGGTATTGAACCCTGGAAAACTCTTCGGGTGCAAGTTGGGCAAAGGTAGCTACTTTAGGAAGTGTTCCTCTTGATGGGAATGAGAAGGCAGAGCACATGTTTTACAGTCAATTACTTGTAGCACTGCATGTAGCAAACACTGACATTTCTTTTAACATGTTGTATTATTAGAGGGGAAAAATCTGGAGTATCATTTGGTTGTACATTTAAAAATCAAACAAGATTTTGGGAACTGGCCAATTTAAACCATACCTAAGGCAAGCCTGACAATTTTTGTTGCTTTTAGAACACTGTGGAATATATAATGATGGCAGCTGTATCCAAAATATTTGCTGTGGCAGCAACATATCCCTATCAAGTTGTGCGAGCTCGTCTTCAAGACCAGCATAACACATATTCTGGTGTGTTCGATGTGATCCGCAGGACATGGAGGTAGGTGTGCAAAAGTTAAAGCATGCATGTTGGAAAATGAATTTTACAGAGTCAGAGCTACATTTACTGGCTTCTGTGCTGACTTGCAGAACCAGTACAGTTCAGAGCAAAGAAAGTGTTAGCTGTACAAAATCATACTGTGCAAGATGCCACCAACAGCAGCAAGCTAAGGAGGAGATAGCAGAGAGTCAATGCCCCCCTGCAGGTTTCTGTTGTTTATTCTGTCTCCCTTCTCTCTTCTCCAGCAGATTTCACAGGGTAAAAAATAGCATTGTCATGGCTGGTTTGGGACACTAAATGAAGTCTCACTTGAACTGCTTTATCTTATCACATGGGACAGGAGCATTCTGCTGCTGGGAGCTGTGGCTAATCCAAATTCCTGGCAAGGTGGAGTGAGCTAGCCAGAGCTGATTATACTGGTGTCCCTGGGTTACCCTGGGGCCTGACTGCATTTGTAGTCCAGTCCCAGCTTCCTGTAGGACCTTTAGAGTCCTGTGACCTCACACCTATTCATGTCTTCTCACAAACCTTCCCTGAGCTCCACAGTGCAGGGGAGAGTTTTCACACAGACCTGTGTAGTTTGTAAGAGTGACCCCCTCTGCATGTCCATGCACAGCTTTGGGCAGTGCTTCTGGGTTGCAGCAGAGTTGGGAATGGAGTCTTGTGAAGAGGTGCCAGCTCAATAAGTGACTGAGGCTGTGTTGTCCCTGATTCAGAGGCTGTACAACCCATTTAGACTGGAGGCAATTCAGAGCAAAACTAGCTCTGATGTGTCAGTGCTGTGCCCTTCAGTGCTGTAGGCTACAGGAAGGCTTATTAGTTCTGGTAAAGTGTGGTACAGCCATTCTGGAGCCACTACTGTGCTCATAATGAAACAAATGTGACTTAGGGAGGGTAGTGTAAACCACACCCAAGCATTTCTCAGGATCTCTGTTTACTCATCATTTCAAGTGTCCTAGGTCTGTGAGGCCTGCACCTAAAGAGCTGACATTTAATGTCTCTAAGACTTTTGAAGCAGCCCTAGCATGACACACTGACTCAAATTGGGTCACATTAGATTCTCATTTTTAGGCCAGTAGAATCAAAATTCTGGAGGGGGTGCTTAAATTCTCAAAAAATGAATGCTGACTTTTCTTACTTGTTTAGTCAGTTCTTGTGGCATGAAGAAATATAGTAAATTGCCTTTCTGCTTAGACAATACCCACAAAAAACACTCAAAGCCTAGGCTAAATAATTGATCTACATAACCCTATTATATGTTCAGAAGAAAAAATGATGGGTTAATACTTGATGCACTTCAAACTGTCTGAAATTGTTATTTCTAACCTGAAGTACATCTCTCAGTAGAGATCTCGGGGAGTGTGAGAAATAAAATGCCAGGCTTTGTTTTATGTCTGATTTTTTCTATTAAAAGACATTCATTAAAGCCACATATTTTTTTTTTCTTTAAAGGAAAGAAGGTGTTCATGGATTTTACAAAGGAATTATACCTAATGTGATCAGAGTGACTCCTGCCTGCTGTATTACCTTTGTAGTTTATGAAAATGTGTCTGGCTTTTTAATTGGTTTTAGAAAAGAAAATAATTAAAAGTATGAACTTGTGTTCCTAGGAAGGAATCTATACTTTATTTTTTATATTTATGATCTGAGAGGAGTTTAGTTCAACAGTCTTTCTTTGACACTGTGACTTGATCCAGTATTTTGAGGAAAGAATGTGGAGACAATAAACCCTGCCAACATCTCTCCTGTTGAATGTTCCTGCATTGCTGCCTTCCTCTCTGAATCAGCTGTGTCTGCTTGAAGCAGATGTCTGCAACTGTGAAATAATAGTGCTGTCACTGGGTGAAGGCAGCTGCACAGCAATTCCATTCATCCTGGCCTGCCTGGAATAACCCACTAAACAGTTTCAGCAAGTCTCAACAACAGTTGGTGAGATTCTGCTCCTGCACAAGTGGAAAACTTCATACAAAAGCAACCCTGGGCCTGTCAAAACTTCCTTAAATCTCTGAGTCTCATTAAAACAAGGAATGTCATTGGATCCACCTCTGTGTTATTCGTCAGATTTTAGGATATGGAATGCTCCAGACTCCACTGCTCATCCAACACAAAAATGCTGCCTCAGTGGGGTGCAGTTTGGAAACTGAAATTGTTTTTTTAAAACAGCTGTCCATTCTTGGGTTTGAATAATTGCAAGTCTGATGAAACTCGGTTCTTGTCTCATACCAGGACAGACTTGCACTGTGGTTTTTGACTTGGTTTTAGCAGCAGACCTATGTGCTAAAACTGCATGTATTGCTGGCTACTTAATTCATTTTCTCTCTTTCATTCTCTTTCCATCTCTCTCTGTGCCAGTCTATCTACATTAATGATACATCTGACCAAATATTACTAAGTAAATGCATATTTGAAAGTGGTCTTACATTTTATAAATGAGGATTTTTTTCCTTGTAATCTCATAGTGATGCAGTGTTCAAAGCGGTGTAATAACAAATAAGACCACGCTTACTTTCAATAATACTTGCTGGAAAAAAAGGTTTCTAGTCTAGAAAAATCCTGTGCATGGGACTTTTTTTCAAGAAAACCAGAACAGTCTATTTAATGTCTTCTGATTTGGTTTAAGGAAAAGATTGTTAATATATTGATTGCTAACTTACTGATAAATTAAATCATAGTACATCTCAGTAAATTTGTATAATAATTATGGTTTTTTTCCACACCAATAATTGCCATCAAGGATATGTACTTTTTAGAGTTCTGGGTTTGGTGATTTGGGGTAAGATATTAAGTATCTAGTAAGTATCATTTAACTAGGAAATAAGTTAGCAAAGGCTATATCCAGCAGTTAGAGGGAAATCATCAGTTACATAGGGAGCAGAACCATCACGTAGGGAAGTTTCCTGTTTACCAGTCTAACCTAGAGGAGAAGGAACATTTTTTAATAAAAATTTAACGGATTAGGGACTTGGTTTAAATTTTAAGTTAAAATCTGTGAAGCTACAGAAACTACTCAGTATTTTGAATCTTTGTTCAGCAATCCATTTGCTTGTTTTTGTAGATACTATTGCCACATACCACCTTTCGTGTATTACTAACTTCATTAATAATTTACACTTTCTCTTCCACAATCCCATCCCCTCTACTGATACGATTGATAATCTCATCAGAAGGAATAATCTCATCTGGGCCAGTATGGCTGCTTTGGTTTTTATTACACAAGCTTCCATGTGTATTTAGCTGAAGATAAATTTACTGGAAGTTTACCATGTAAATTATGTAGATCCATAGCTTCTGCCTTTGGAGAGTGCTTACCAGGGCTTGCGTGTTTTGTGGTACACAGAATGAATTTAATGGAACACTGAGTTAACCCTACCACCCAGGGTCCAAAATATATTGTGAAGACTATGAAAACATGAGAAGAGAAAAAGCTCTGCATGTACTGCCCTGGCTCAGTGTGCTGTGGGCCCAGGACTGCTCACTCGTGCTTTGGGATAAATGCAAAGACGGGCAGCGAGCGCGCGCACAATCCCTCACTGTAAGTTAACTGAGCTTCTGTAAGCTCACACCACAGCTCAGCTCATAGTAACCTGTTTGTGTTCAGATACCTTAAAACCATATCCAAGCCAGTGAAAACATTACAGTTCTTCAGAGACAGAATACCAGCTGTGTAATTTGCTGGCTTGCAGTAAATCTCATGCGCCATCTTGCAGTTGGGCAAGCCCAAGTGCTCCCCTCACTGCAGATATCCTCCCCTGGTACCTGCAACAACAGCTACAGGCAAGAGCTACCCATCTGAAAGATGCCTGGGGGAAATCTTACAGCCTGTTCAGAAAAGATGAGGTTTAATCTTAAATAGCTGAAACAAATTCATTATCTCAGATTTAAGGGGTTTTTTCCTTCTAATTTCTCAGAAGAGTGGAGATTTTTGCATGTTGTACATGCTTTTCATGTTTTTTGTTATTTCATTAATGTAAAATTGATTTTGTAATACAAACGTGACTGTTGTTTCTCTTTAGAATGTGTACAATTTTTAAAAATATTTGAGTATGTTGCTTGCAGCCTTTGGAAGAAAATACTTAGAAACACTGAAGCTTGTGGTTTGTTGGCATGATCGGTGTTGTCACTTGTCAAACAGCTGTAACATCATTGCTTCACTTTAACAGTTCTCTTTTTGAAAGCCTGGGCATTTCAGCTTGCCTTATTTCTTCTAAACTGTTCAATATATCTAGCTTTAAACCAACACCAAAGTGATTCTATACAGCTGAAAGGCTAAACCCATGAGAATTTTTGGAGCAATGAAATTAAGTGTAACTGTAAAATTATTTAGTGTCTCCATCTTAGTGGTGGAGACCTGTGATAGATATTACACTGAAATCCAGTCTATCAAGAAGGAAGAGAGGGAAGGAGAGCTTAGATAGTCTGGTTTTGCTCAGTTATTCATCATGAGGTATTTAACACTTACCACATTGTCCAGGTCACAGTTAAGTCACCAGGAGTTTGTTGAAAAACAAGGCTGTAACAGTGGAGCATCCTATTCTGCAGTCAGGTTTACAGGAGTGAATTTTATGTATGTTTTCTGAAGGCTAAAGCTAACACCTGATTTTGCTTTCTTAGAACTTTATAAAGCCATCTAAAAGAATCATGTAGCATAACACCATGTAAAATACCTTAAACAGATTAATGTTCAATAAAATAACATGGATTTTTTTTTTTAAAGGTCTTATTTATTTGATACAAAAAGTTACAGTTAATTCTAAAAACAGTGGTGGTATTATATCAAAGAAGAAATTTAAAACGTTAGTGAACTTGGTTTTGATATTTGTAGTCTAAAACAATTATTATAAAAAGCCTCTGCTATGTGCAAAACAAGACAAAGGCTACAGATGCAAGGCTTTGGTGCCTTTCAGTCCAGTACTTGCATCCAACTCTACTGAAATAAACTCTGGAAAAAAAAGTAAAAAAAGTAAAAAATTAAAAAAAAAAAATAAAAAGGGTATTATATAAAAGGCAGGAAAGTTATTTTGGCAGTTCTTCAATGATGATTCGGGAGACTGAATTCCATCCAGTAGAAGCATCTCCCCGTGGATAATCTGAGCACGTCCCAACCCAGATGGCAATATCCACCAAGCCAGCATTGATCCCTTCACACAGGCCTTCCACTGGTTAAAGACAAAAATCAAGTTATCTCAGCAGACACAATCCCTTTGTATTTCACAACTGAAGGTAGACACAAATACTTAAGAACAGCATTTTGTTGCAAACTTGTGCTATTTAGTCAAATGTGAACAGTTTTTGGAGTCTCAGAACAATTTCAGAAATAAAAACTATTATGTAGAGATGTAGCAACATCAGTTTCAGCCATGCAGTGCCTGTGTCCATGCTGCTGTTTGGCACTCATTGCAGTAGCTGAAGCAGATCACAGTCCACAGGATGGCTAAATGGGAGGTATACCTTCTGCTTTAAATACCCAGATTTACTCTCTGGGAGCTGGAATATGGCTTCATACCCTTCCAGACATCTTACTAGCAGTTCTGGGAGGGGGTGGGGGCACAGCCATGCCTCGTTTACGGCTAAGCCCTGTAAAGGTGATTGCCACCCTGTAAGCTTTTCC